>NC_089269.1:50657905-50888633 GCF_963930625.1 Muntiacus reevesi | reverse complement strand
GAGAGAAAGAACCCAAATACAAAAAAGGGAAAAAACCAAAAACATATGGCATAATTGTTTAAGTGAATATCTCTTTAGTTCAAAACAGAGTATTACTGGCAGCCTAGAAGTCTCCTCAATATCCCAATCATTATACCTGTTTGATAAGAGAAGCCATTATCCTGGTTTTTATGGAAGTCACTTCCTGAATTTTAAAAAGTTTTTAACCTCCTTAGCTTATATCCTTAAACATTATAGTTTAGTTTTACTTGATTTTTGAATTTCATATAAATGGAAACTTGTAGTATGCCTTCCTTTGCATTTAGTTTCTTTACTTCATTTATGTTTATGACATTAATCCATGTTGTTACATACAGCTGAAGTTCATTCATTTTCATTGCTCACTTTATTTTGTGAATATGTTCTCATTCATTTATGTACCCCACTGTTATAGGACTTTTTGACTGTTTAAAGTTTGAGGTTCCTGGGAACTTTTTCCTGGACATTCTTGTGCATACACATGTGCATGTATTTCTAGCAGGCATAGAAGTAGGAGTGGAACTGTAGGAATATTATGTGTGTGTACTTTCAAATTCAGAAGTAATGCTAAACTGTTTTCAAAGTGGTTGCGGCATTTATTCTATTAGTCATGTATGAGAGTTCCCTTTGTTTCATATCTTCACCAACACTTAGCACTATCAGTCTTTTTAATCGTAGCCATTTTGATGACTCTGTTGATTCTCACTGTGGTTTTAATGTGCATCTTTTTTATTTAGAGGTATGTCGGCCATTTGGATTAATGTTTTTTGCCCATTCAAATTGCTTGCCTCTCTCCTAGTTATCTTTTTCTCGTGTCCATGTGTGCTCAGCTGCTAAGACTCTTTGTGTAGCCTGCCAGGCTCCTCTGTCCATGGAATTCTCCAGGAGAGAATACTGGAGTGGGTAACCATTCCCTTCTCCAGGGGATCTTCCAGATGCAGGGATCGAACCCAGGTCTCTTACATTGCAGGCAGATTCTTTACCATCTGAGCCACCAGGGAAGTCTTTTCTTATTGATTTGTAAAAGTTGCTTTTTAAAAAAATTCCTGAATGGTTGCTTGCCCTTTCTCTATTTTAATGGTATCTTTGGTTGAACAAAAATTCTTACTTTTAATAAAGTACAATTTTTTAATCTTTATTTTGATGGTTAATACATTATGTGTCCTTTTTAGGAAGGTTTTTTTTCTCTCTCAAAGTAGGAAAAGAGTATACTATATTATCAACTAAAAGCTTGGTTTTTATCTTTCACATTTAGATATAGAATACATCTGAAATTGAATTTTATGTATAATGTGAGATATGGGTTGAGTTTTTTTTCTTTCCATGTAGATATTCTTTGTCCTATATCATTTGTTGGAGAGAAGTGTGTTAAATACCCAGGGCCCAAATATGCATGAGTGAGTTTCAAGATCTCTTTACATCATGCCATTGAAACATCTGTCTGCCCACCCACTAATACACATTATTTTAATTAATGTGGTTTCATAACTTGATATCCAGTAGACCAAATCCTTCTGCCTTATTATTCTTAGGAAAGTTTTGCAATTTTCTGTCCTCTGCATTTCAATACCACTAGGTCTTTTTGACACATGGTATGATATTATTTATGAATAATGAGATTTTTATATTTTCCTTCCTAATTCATAGCTCTTTCATTTCCTTATCTAGTTTTCTCTATATTGGCTAGGAGCCCCAGCACAATGCTGAATAGGAGTAAGGGTGGACATTTATGTCATATTAACATCTTCAAAAGGAAACCATTTAACATCTCATTCAATAAGTATGATGTTTGCTACTGTAGTTTTTTTCCTTAGATAACTTTTACCACCTTGAGGAAGTTCTCTTTCATTTGCAATTTTCTAAAACAAAATTTTATGGATGATAAATTTTATCAAAAGATTTTTTGCCAAATCCCTGAGGTAGTCATAATTGTTTTAATCTGTTAATGTAGCAAATTACACCAATTATTTTCTAATGTTATTCACAGAATAAATTTAATTTAGTCAAGATATCATTTTTTCATAATGCTGAATTTGGTGGGTCAATGTTTGGGATTTTTGCTTGTTGATTCTAGAATATAATTGACTTGAATTTTCCTTTCTCATAATGTCCTTGTCAAGTTTTGACATCAAGGTTGTGCTTTCCTCATATAACAAGTTTTGGAGAATTCCTCCTTTTCTATTTTCTGAGACCATACATAGAAGACTGGTGTTATTTCTTCGCCAAATGTTCAAATTCACCATTGAAGACTTCAGGGAACAGAGTCTGACTTTCAGGACTGTGGAATAATGTAGTGACTGTTTGAGTTTTCTCAATTTAATCCACCCTGCCTCATATCTGGACAGTATTATTCAGAGTTTATATTATGCTTGTGAAAGAGTAATTGCAATTTTGAATTATGAATTTTGAATCATTATAACTAGGCTCAAACACATCTTTACTAGTCAAAATAGGAGCTATTACAATGAAGACATTTTTGCCAATGAGAAATAATTTTGTTTATTCCTGTAGTATAAAAAAAGCATTTTCAGTGTCCTGCTAACTATGGAAGCACTTTTCTTGCAAAAAGTTGTAGAGATGCTTGAAGAAGTGGTAGTTGATTGGTGGGAGATCAGGTGACTATGACAGATGAAGCAAAACTTCACAGTCTAATTTGTTCAACTTTTGAAACATTGGTTGTGCAACTTGCTACGGTTGGGTGTCATTGTGGAGAAGAATTGGGCCCGTTCTGTTGACCAATGCCAGCTGCAGGCATTGCAGTTTTCAGTGCATTTCATCAATTTGCAGAGTATACTTCTCAGATGTAATGGTTTAACCAGGATTCAGAAACCTGTAGTGGATCAGACAGGCAGCAGACCACCAGACAGTGACCATGACCTTTTTTTGGCGCAAGTTTGGCTTTGGGAAGTGATTTGGAGCTTCTTCTTGGTCCAGCCACCAAGCTGGTGGTCGCCAGTTGTCGGATAAACCCCACTTTTTTGTCGCCTGCCCATCACAGTCTGAGAAATGGTTCGTTGTTGTCGCACAGAATAAGAGACGATAACACTTCAAAATGACAGTGTTTGATTTCCAGTCAGCTCACCAGGCACACACTTATTGAGGTTTTTCACTTTTCAATTTGCTTCAAATGCTGGATGGCCATGTAATGGTCAACACTGATTTCTTCAGGAACATCTCATGTATTTGTAAGAGAATCAGCTTTGATGATGGCTCTCAGTTGATCGTTGTCAACTTCGATGGCTGGCCGCTACACTCCTCATCTTCAAGGCTCGTGTCCTTTGCAAAGCTTCTTGAACCATTGCTGCTCTGTACATTCGTTAGCAGTTTCTGGGCCAAATAAGTTGTTGATGTTAAGAGTTGTCTCTGCTGCTTTAAGACCCATTTCGAACTCAAAAAAATCGCTTGTTTGTTTTTTTTCTAACATCATTTCTATAGTCTAAAATAAATAAAAAATAAACATCAAGTAACAAGTTATTGGCAAAAACAAAGCTAGAAATGCACATTAAAATAATGCACAACATAATCACGTATGTTTAAGAATGTATTCCAGTATCAAATAGCAAAGTTCAACAAAAAAAGGGGAATTTTCTTCATCCAGTTAAAAGTAATTTCTTCTGTTTGCTTATTTCTTCTTCTATAGTTTTTTAAAGTGAACTGTATAGTTAATCTTTTACCACATAAGCTTATTAAACTCATACCTTAATTTTTGTGTCAACAGAGACTACAATGGAGGCTAGTATGATGCTTGGCTGAAACCAACATAACTCTGTAAAGCAATTATCCTTCAATTAAAAAATAAATTTTTTAAAGGGTGATGGTCTTTTGTAATTCAACTAGGCCTAGTGCAATGGGACAGGTAAACCTATTTGGAAACCCATTGGAGAAGGAAAAACAAAAAGTCACTACAGAAAACATGAAGAAACTTTGAGAAACATTCTATTTTCATCCTTGCCTTAGTCTGTTCAGGCCACTATAACAAAAACACCATAGCCTCTTCTTCCCAGGTAGCACTAGGGGTAAAGAACCGAATGCAGGAGACATAAGGGATGTGGATTCAATCCCTGGGTTGAGAAGATTCCCTGGAGAAGGAAATGGCAGCCCACTCCAGCAATCTTGACTGGAGAATCCCAGGGACTGAGGAGCCTGGTGGTCTATAGTCCATGGGGTCACAAAAAGTCAGACATGACTGAAGCGACTTAGCATGCATGCAGGTGGCTTATAGCAACAGGAATTTAATCTCATAACTCTGGGGGCTGAGGAACTCAAGACCAAGTCACCAGGAGATTCAGTGTCTGAGAAAGGCAGGCACTCTTTCTGCTTCATGGAAAGCTGTCTTCTTGTTGAATCATCATGCAAGTTCTCTAAAGTCTTCTTGTGTGTTAGCCACTCAGTCACGTCTGACTCTTTGCAACCCCGTGGGCTGTGTAGCCTGCCAGGCTCCTCTGTCCTTCAAATTCTCTAGGCAAGAATACTGGAGTGGGTTACCATTCCCTTCTCCGGGGGATCTTCCAGACCCAGGGATAGAATCTGGGTCTTCTCCATTGCAGGTGGATTCTTTACTGTCTGAGGGTCTTCTTATAAAAACACTAATTACACAGATGTAGAAAACAAAATTATGCTTACCAAGGGAGGCTGGGATTGATATAGACATGCTACTATTTATAAAAGGTAGTGGATAAAAATCCGCTGTATAGCACAAGACCCTCTCCTCAGTGCTCTGCAATGACCTACACGGGAATGGAGGTCATTGGTCTAGGAGAGAGTGTGTATATGTATATGGATGGGCTTCCCAAGCGGCCTAGTGGAAATGAGCCCACCAGCCAATGCAGGAGACATAAGAGATGTGGGTTCAGTCCCTGGGTCAGGAAGATGCCCTGGAGGAGGGCATGGAAACACACTCCAGTATTCTTGCCTGGAGAATCTCAAGGACAGAGGAGCCTGGTGGGCTACAGTCCACGGGATTGCAAAGAGTCAGACTCAACAGAAGCAAATTAGCATGCACACATGTCTAATTCACTTTGCTCTATAGCAGAAACTAACACAACAGTGTAAACCAACTATACTTCAATTTAAAAATCAGTTAAAAAAAGAACACTAATCATATTCATGAAGGATAATTAGGGAGTTTGGGATGGTCATGTACATATGACTATATTTTAAATGGATAACCCACAAGGACCTACTGTACAGCACAGGGCACTTGCTCAATGTTATGAAGCAGCCTGGATAGGAGGGGATTGGGGGGAGAATGGATACATGTAAATATATGGCTGAGTTCCCTTGCTATCTACCTGAGACTATAACAACATTGCTAATCAGCTATACCCCAACATAAAATTAAAAGTTCCAAAGAAAAAAATCTAAAAAAAAAAGTCAAATTTTAGATCAGTTAAAAAAAAAAATGGCTCATCAGTTGAAGAACTGAGGCCTCCAGCCACCAGCTGTGGGAGTAAACCGGGAAGACAATCCTTCAATCCTGATCAAGCCTTCAAATGACTGCAGTCCCTGCTGAAATCCTGAGCCAAAACTATCCAGTTAAGCCATTCCTAAATTCCTGGCCACAGAAATAGTGAGATGACAAGTATTGTTTTCAGTTCAGTTCAGTCGCTCAGTCATGTCCAGCTCTTTGTGACTCCATGGACTGCAGCATGCCAGGCTTCTCTGTCCATCACCATCTCCTGGAGCTTGTTCAAAATCATGTCCATCGAGTTGGTGATGCCATCCAACCGTCTCACCCTCTGTCATCCCCTTCTCCTCCTGCCTTAAATCTTTCCCAGAATCAGAGTCTATTCCAATGAGTCACTTCTTTGCATCAGGTGGCCAAAGCATAAGTCCTTACAATGAATATTCAGGACTGATTTCTTTTAGAATGGACTGGTTGGATCTCCTTGCAGTCCAAGGGACTCTCAAGAGTCTTCTCCAACACCACAGTTCAAAAGCTTCAATTCTTTAGAGCTCAGCCTTCTTTATGATCCAACTCTCACATCTATACATGACTACTGGAAAAAACCATAGCTTTGACTAGATGGACCTTTGTTGGCAAAGTAATGTCTCTGGTTTTTAATATGCTGTCTAGGTTGGTCATAGCTTTTCTTCCAAGGAGCAAGCATCTCTTAATTTCATCTCTGCAGTCACCATCTGCAGTGATTTTGGACCCCAAAAAATAGTCTCTTCACTGTTTCCATTGTTTCCCATCCATTTGCCATGAAGTGATGGGACCAGATGCCATGATCTTCGCTTTCTGAATGTTGAGTTTTAAGTCAACTTTTTCACTCTCCTCTTTCACTTTCATCAAGAGTCTCTTTAGTTCTTTTTACTTTCTGCCATAGGTATGGTGTCATCTGTATATCTGAGGTCATGGATGTTTCTCCCAGCAATCTTTATTCACCTTGTGCTTCATCCAGTTCAGCATTTCCCATGATGTACTTTGCATATAAGTTAAATAAGCAGGGTGAAAATATACACAGCCTTGACATACTCCTTTTCTGATCTGGAGCCGGTCCATTGTTCCAAGTCCAGCTCTAACTGTTGCTTCTTGACCTGCATACAGATTTCTCAGGAAGCAGGTAAGGTGGTCCAGTATTCCCATCCCTTTAAGAATTTTCCACAGTTTGGGACTTCCCAGGTGGTGCTAGTGGTAAAGAATCTGCCTGCCAATGCAGGAGATCTGGGTTCGATCCCTGGGTCAGGAAGATCCCCTGGAGAAGGAAATGGAAACCCACTCCAGTGTTCTTGCCTGGAGAATCCTATGTACAGAGGAGCCTGGTGGGTTATAGTCCCTGAGCTCAAAAAGAGTCGGACACGACTGAAGTGACTTAGCACTGCACAGTTTGTTGTGATCCACACAGTCAAAGGCTTTGGCATAGTCAATAAAGCAAAAGTAGATGTTTTTCTGGAACTCTCTTGCTTTTTCAGTGATCCAGTGGATGTTTGCAATTTGATCTTTGGTTGCTCTGCCTTTTCTAAAACCAGCTTGAACATCTGAAAGTTCTCAGCTCATGTACTGTTGAAGCCTGACTTGGAAAATTTTGAGCCTTACTTTGCTAGCGTATGAGATGAGTGCAATTGTGTGGTAGTTTGAGCATTCTTTGGCATTACTCTTCTTTGGGATTGGAATGAAAGCTGACCTTTTTGCAGTCCTGTGGCCACTGCTGAGTTTTCCAAATTTGTGGGCATATTGAGTGCAATGCTTTCACAGCATCATCTTTTAGGATTTGAAGTAGCTCAACTGGAAATTCCATCACCTCCACTAGCTTTGTTCATAGTGATGGTTCCTAAGGCCCACTTGACTTCACTTTCCAGGATGTCTGGCTCTAGGTGAGTGATCACATCATCGTGATTATCTGGGTCATGAAGATCTTTTTTGTATAGTTCTTCTATGTATCCTTGCCACCTCTTCTTAATATCTTCTGCTTCTGTTAGGTAGAAGAAAGACATTAATAAAGCATGTTTCTGTCCTTTATTGTGCCATCTTTGCATGAAATGTAACCTTGGTATCTCTAATTTTCTTGAAGAGATCTCTAATCTTTCCCACTGTGTTGTTTTCTTCTATTTCTTTGATCACTGAGGAAGGCTTTCTTGCTTTTCCTTGCTTTTCTTTGGAACTCTGCATTTAAATGGATATATCTTTCCTTTTCTCCTTTGCCTTTAGATTCTCTTCTTTTCTCAGCTATTTCTAAGGCCTTCTCAGACAACCATTTTGCCTTTTTTAATTTCTTTTTCTTGGGGATGGTCTTGATCACCATCTCCTGTACATTGTTAAAAACCTCCATCCTTAGGTCTTCAGGCACTCTATCAGATCTATACCCTTGAATCTGTTTGTCACTTCCACTGTATAATCATAAGGGATTTGATTTAGGTCATACCTGAATGATCTAGTGGTTTTCCCTACTTTCTTCAATTTAAGTCTGAACTTTGCAATAAGAAATTCATGATCTCAGCCACAGTCAGCTCCTAGTCTTGTTTTTGCTGACTATATAGAGCTTCTCCATCTTTGGCTGCAAAGAATATAATCAATCTGATTTTGATATTGATCATCTGGTGATGTCCATGTGTAGAGTCTTTTCTTGTGTTGTTGGAAGAGGGTGTTTGCTATGACTAGCATGTTCTCTTGGCAAAACTCTGTTAGCCTTTGCCCTGCTTCATTTTGTAATCCAAGGCTAAATTTGCTTTTACTCCAGGTATCTCTTGACTTCCTACTTTTGCATTCCAGTACCCTATAACAAAAAGGAAATTTAAGTCACTAAAAAAAAAAAAAAAAGCAAACAAACAAGAAAACACTAATCATATTCACAAGGATTCCACCACAATGACTTAATCTTCTCCCAAGGACCCCACCTCACAATATACTGCACTGGGGATTATTAGCTTTCAACACATGAATCTTGGGGAGGACATAACCATTTATTGCATAAACCATTGTTTACAGCAAATTTTATGTTCACAAAGCAAGCTGCTATAAAAATGGAGAAGGTATCTTAGAAGCTTTTTTATAAAAGTACATCAAAATAACTTCAATGGGGATGCTGAATAGTATAAAGAACATTTCTGAAATTCAATGCATGAATAACTAAAAAAAAAATTTTCAAAAAAGCAAAAGTCAAAGAAATAGACATTTTAAGACTAAGATAAGAAACATGAGGAAAGATCTAAGAGAGTCAGACACTTAAATGGGTTCCAATAGACAATAATTTACTTGGAAGAGAAGCCATAATCCAGTAAGTAATAAAAGAAAATTCCCCTGTGCCAGAGAAAGACTTACATTTTCACATCAAAGGAACACAACAAACACAAGGCAGGAATACTAAATAGAAGACGGTCAACCCAAACTGCCATGGTGGAATGTCTTTCATTTCCCCCAGCTTCTTTGAGGGATGATTAACAAATAATATTATACATATGTAAAGTATATAATAAAATGAGTTGATAGATGTGTACACTGTGAAATGATTATCACTCTGTCTTGGGTTTGGAGACAAGATGGTAAGGGGGCAAGAGAGAACAAACCAAGACACAGTCTATTGCGATGATCCAAGAGATATGTGACATTGTTTTGGACAAAGATGGTATTAGCAGAGGAAGTGGAGATTTACACTGAAGACAGAAGCAACAGAATTTGCTAGTGTATTGAATGTGCAGAATATGAGAGAGAGAATACAAGTTTGATTCTCAAGTTGTTGACCTGAGTAACTGGATTAATCATTTAATTAATTAACATAAATGCTGGATTAATAGGGTGCCATTCTCTGAGATGGAGAAGAAGAGAGGAAGAGTGAATCTGCATTTGGTTTTGGACATGTTAAGTTTGAGATGCTTACCGAACATCCAAGTAGAGATGTCAAATTGGCAGGTGGAATTTAGGAAAAAGGTCAGGACTGAGGATCCAAACTTCAGAATCTGCAAAACATGGTGTTTAAAGCCATGGGACTTGGTGAGGTCACTTAAAGTGTCAGGTACATGAAGACAAGAGGTCTGAAGCCTCAGTCTTGTGGCATTCTAGTATTAAGGAGTTAGGAAGAAGAGAGAATCAAGCAAAAGAGAATGAGAGGAAGTATGTTAGAAGTAAGAGAACAGTGGGATTCTATGGTGTCATGGAAGCCATAGGAGGAAAGTGACTTTAAGAAATCAATTCAGGGACTTCCTGGTGATCTGTGGTTGAGAATCTGCCTTGCAATGCAGGGACAAAAGTTTGACCCCTGGTTCGGGAACTAAGATCGCACCTACTGCAGAGCAACTCAGTCTGTATGAGCCACAACTAGAGAAGTCTTCACACTGCAACAAAGATCTGGCATGCCACAACTAAGACCCAACACAGCCAAATAAATAAATAAATGTAAAAAAAAAAAAAGAAATCTGTACAAAAAATCATTGACAGTGTAGTTACACGACTTAGTTTAATATTGTTTGAAGGAGGTTTGAAATAGAAGATGGTGTTTTTTCAAAAAATTTTCTAAAGAGTCTGAGGAGTAGTTTGCTGCTGCTGCTGCTAAGTCGCTTCAGTCGTGTCCGACTCTGTGTGACCGCATAGACGGCAGCCCACCAGGCTCTTCTATCCCTGGGATTCTCCAGGCAAGAACACTGGAATGGGTTGCCATTTCCTTTTCCAGAGGAGTAGTTTGAGGTGGTAGTTAAGAGCTTGGGGAGAATGAGACAAGGTGTATAAAACAAACAAGGTACCTGGCATGTGGCACTCAGTAAGTAATACTTATATTTCCACTATCATTGTCAGCTGCAAAATCTAGGTTGTAGAGAGGTGTAGGGAGAATAAGAACATAAAATTCTCAGACTGTAGAAATAACAGAAAGGAAGGTGATTTATAAATGCTATTTAATTCTTGATGTTGATGGATAAATGAAATGTGGCTTAGGATAGGCTTGGTAAAAACTTAGAATATCTAGGGACTTCTCTGGTGGTCCAGCAGTTAAGAATCCACCTGCCAATGCATGGGAGAGAGGTTCAATCCCTGGTCCAAGAAGATCCCACATTCCATGGGACAGCTAGGCCAGTTCCACACAACCACTGACCCATGTGTCCTGGAGACTGTGCCCGACAACCAGAGAGGCTACCACAGTGAGAAGCCTGAGCATCACAAGGAGGATGTAGCCCTCACTTGCTGCAACTGGAGAAAGCCCACATGCAGCATCAAAGACCAAGTAGGGCCAAAATTAAATTAATTAATTAATTAAAAAATTTAAATATCTAATAGTAAATTTTTTTCTCCCACCTTTTTAAAATTTCCTTTTCTTATTTTTATATACATTTTGTTGTTGTTGTTCAGTCCCTCAGTCATGTCCAACTCTTTGCAACTCCCTGGATTGCAGCATGCCGGGTTCCTCTGTCCTCCACTATCTTTGGAGTTTGCTCAAATTCATATCCATTGAGTCAGTAATGCTATCTAACCATCTCATCCTCTGTCGTCCCCTTCTCTTCCTGGCTTCAATCTTTCCAAGCATCAGGGTCTTTTCCAATTAGTCTTTTTGCATTAGGGGCTGAAGTATTGGAGCTTCAGCCTCCACATCAGTCCTTCCAATGAATAGTCAGTGTTGATTCCATTTAAGATTGACTAGTTTGATCTCCTTGCAGTCCAAGGGACTCTCAAGAACCTTCTCCAACACCAGAGCTCAAAAACATCAATTCTTTGGTGCTCAACCTTCCTTATGGTTCAACTCTCACATTTAACCATGACTAATGGAAAAACCATAACTTTGACTATACAGACCTTTGTAAGCAAAGTGATTTGCCTTTCAATACTGTCTAGGTTTGTCATAGCTTTTCTTTCAAGGAGCAAGCATCTTTCAATTTCATGTCTCCACTTGCCATCTGCAGTGGTTTTGGAGTCCAGGAAAATAAACTCTGTCAATATTTTCCATAGGTTCGCCATCTATTTGCCATGAAGTGATGGGGCCGGATGCCATGACCTTAGTTTTTCTTTTAATGTTCAGTTTCAAGCCAGCTTTTTCACTGTCCACTTTCACCCTCAACAAGGAGCTCTTTAGCTCCTCTTCACTTTCTGCCATTTGAGTAGTGTCATCTGTATATTTGAGTTTATTGATATTTCTCCCGGCAATCTTGATTTCAGCTTGTGCTTCATCCAGTCTGGCATTTCACATGATGTACTCTGTTAAGTAAGTAGGGTGACAATATACAGCCTTGATGTACTCCTTTCTCAATTTTGAATCAGTCTATTGTTCCATGTCAGTTCTAACTGCTGCTTTTGACCTGCATACATATTTCTCAGAAAGCAGGTAAAGTGGTCTGGTATTCCATCTCTGGAATAATTTTCCACAGTTTGTTGTGATCCACAGAGTCAAATGCTTTAGCAGAGTCAATGAAGATGAAGTAGATGTTTTTCTGGAATTCCATTGCTTTCTCTATGATCCAGCAAATGTTGGATATTTGATCTCTGGTTCGTCTGCCTTTTCTAAACCCACATTGAACATCTGGAAGTTCTTGGTTCATGTTCTATTGAAGCCTCACTTAGAGAATTTTGAGCATTACTTTGCTAGCATGTGAGATGAGTGCAATTGTGTGGTTGTCTGAACATTCTTTGGCATTGCCTTTCTCTGGGATTGGAATGAAAACTGACTTTTTCCAGTTCTGTGGCCACTGCTGAGTTTTCCAAATTTGTTGGCATAATGAGTGCAGCACTTTCACAGCATCATCTTTTAGGATCTGAAATAGCTCAACTGGAAATTCCATCACCTCCACTAGCTTTGTTCATAGTGATGCTTCCTAAGGTCCAGGATGTCTGGCTCTAGGTAAGTGATCACTCCATCATGGTTATCTGGGTCATGAAGATCTTTTTTTGTACAGTTCTTCTGTGTATTCTTGCCACCTCTTCTTAATATCTTCTGCTTCTGTTAGGTCCACAACATTTCTGTCCTTTATTGTACCTGTCTTTGCATGAAATGTTCCCTTGGTATCTCTAACTTTTTTGAAGAGATCTCTAGTCTTTCCCATTCTATTGTTTTCCTCTATTTTTTTTTTTTTTTGCATTGATCATTGAGGAAGACTTTCTTATCTCTCCTCACTATTCTTCAGAGCTCTGCATTCAGATGGGTATAGCTTTCCTCTTCTTCTTTGCCTTTCGCTTCTCTTCTGTTTTCGGCTATTTGTAAGTCTTCCTCAGTTAACTATTGTGCCTTTTTGCATTTCTTTTTCTTGGGAATACTTTTGAGCACCACTTCCTGTACAATGTTACAAACATAGTTCTTCAGGCACTCTGTCTATCAATCTAATCCCTTGAATCTATTTGTCACTTCCACTATATAATCATAAGGGATTTGATTTAGGTCATACCTGAATGGTCTTTCTCTGCTTTCTTTAGTTTAGGTTTGAATTTTTCAATAAGAAGTTCATGATATGAGCTCCTAGTCTTATTTTTGCTGACTATATAGAGCTTCTCCATCTTTGGCTGCAAAGAATATAATCAATCTGATTTTGATATTGACCATCTGGTGATGTCCATGTGTAGAGTCTTCTCTCATGTTGTTGGAAGAGGGTGTTTGCTCTGACCAGTGTGTTCTCTTGGCAAAGCTCTGTTAGCCTTTGCCCTGCTTCATTTTGTACTCCAAGGCCAAACTTGCCTGTTACACCAGGTATCTCTTGACTTCCTACTTTTGCATTCCAGTCCCCTGTGATGAAAAGGACATCTTTTTTTGATGTTAATTCTAGAAGGTCTTGTAAGTCATCATAGAACTGTTCAACTTCAGCTTCTTTGGCATTAGTGATTGGGGCATAGACTTCGATTACTGTGGTACTGAATGGTTTGCCTTGGAAATGAACCAAGATCACTCTGTCATTTTTTAGATTGTACCCAAGTACTGCATTTCAGACTCTTTTGCTGACTGTGAGGGCTACTCCATTTTTTTCTAAGGGATTCCTGCACACAGTAGTAGATATAATGGTCATCTGAATTAAATTCACCCATTCCAGTCCATTTTTAGTTGACTGATTTCTAAAATGTTGATATTTACTCTTGCCATTTCCTGTTTGACCACTTCCAATTTACCTTGATTCATGGACCTAATATTCCAGGTTCCTACGCAGTATTTTTCTTTACAATGTTGGACTTTACTTTTATCACCAGACACATCCACAACTGGGTGTTGTTTTTGCTTTAGCTCCATTTCTTCATTCTTTCTGGAGTTATTTCTCCACTCTTCTCCAGTAGCATATTGGGCACCTACCAACCTGGGGAGTTCATCTTTCAGTGTCCTATCTTTTGGCTTTTCATACTGTTCATGGGGTTCTCAAGGCAAGAATGCTGAAGTGGTTTGCTATTCCCTTGTCCAGTGGACCACGTTTTGTCAAAACTCTCCACTATGACTCATCTGTCTTGGGTGGTCCTACACGGCATGGCTCATAGTTTCATCAAGTTAGACAAGGCTGTGATCCATGTGGTCAGTTTGGTTAGTTTTCTGTGATTGTGGCTTTCTGTCATATTTATTTATATACCATAAAAAATCTTCTTTCTAAAGTTTACAATTCAGTATATTTTAGTAATAGTCACAAAGTTGTGCAACTGTTACAATTATTTTACTATAATCACCACAAAAAGGAACCTCCATACCCCTTAGCAATCCAGTCCCATTTTCCCTTCCCCACGCCCCTCTATCCCTGACAATCACAAATCTACTATTTATCTCTGGATTTTCTTATTCTGGATATTTTATATTAGTGGAATCATACAACTTGTGGTCTTTGATATTTGATTTCTTTCATTTAGCATGATGCTTTTAAGATTCATCATGTGGTATTATGAATCATTACTTCATTCCTTTTATTAGCAGAATAATATTCCATTATATGTATATAACACATTTTGTTTATCTGTTCATCAGTTGATGGGATTTTAGGTTGTTTCTACTTTGTGGATACTCTGAACAATGTATGATCATGAATGAACATTCATGTATAAAGATTTGTGTGAACATATGTTGTCATTTCTCTTGAGTATGTATCCAAGAGAAGAATTTCTGGGTCATATGAAAACTATATTTAACTCTTTGGTGAAATGTTAAACCCTTTTCCAGAGCAACTGTACAATTTTGTATTCTTGTCAGTAATGTATGAGGAGTTTAGTTTCTCCACATCACTATCAGCACTCATTATTGTCTGTCTTTGATTATAACAAACCCAATGAGTGTGAAGCAATATCTTATTGTGGTTTTTATTTGCATTTCCCCAGTGGTTAATGATATCGATCAGATTTTCATGAGCATAATAGCCATTTGTAATATTCATTGGAGAAATATCTATTCAACTGTATCCCCACTTTTAAATTGGATTATTGCCTTTTTGTTGTTGAATTTTAGTAGTTATTTTGCATTCTGAATACTAGACCTTTATCAAGTTTATGATTTACAAGTATTTTCTCCCATACTGTGGCTTGTCTTTTCACTTTCCTGATAGTGTACTTCAAAGCATACATTTTAAAATTTTTTATAAAATCCAATGTGTCTACTTTTCCTTTAATTGCTTGTGCTTGGTGTCATATCTAAGAAAAAGTTGCCTGTTCCAAGGTCATGAAGATTTGCACCTATATTTTTTTCTAAGGATCTTTCCTGGTGGTTCCGATGGTTCTAAGAGTTCTTCAGTTTCAGCTCTCACACTTAAGTCTTTGATTCATTTTGAGTTAAATTTTAAAGATGGTGTGAGGTAGGAGATACATTTCATTCTTTTGTACTATGGATACCCAGTTGTCCTAGCATCATTTTGTTGAAAAGATTATTTTTCCCTCATTGAATTGTCTTGCAGTGCTGTTGAAAATTAATCAACTGCAAATGTGTGGGCTTATTTCTGGACTCTCAGTTCTAGTCTATTGTCTACATGCCAGTACCACACAATCCTGACTACTGCAGCTTAAGTTTCAAAATTGGAAAATCTAAGTTCTCCAGTTTTCTTGTTCTTTCTCAAGACTGTTTTGGCTGTTATGGATCCCTTGTATTTTCATATGAATTTTAGGACAACCTTGACAATTTTTTCAAAAAGTAAAAGCTTAAACTGTGATAGAACTGTGTTGAACCTGAAAATCTCTTTGGGGAGTATTGCCATCTTCCTATCTGTGAACATAGGGTGTCTATTTATATAGGTTTTCTCCAGTTTTTTTCACCTAATATTCTATAGTTTCCAGTGTACAAGACTTGTACTTCTTTTGTTAAATGTATTTTGTAGATGCTATTGTAAGTGAACTTGCTTTCTTAATTTCATTTTTGAAATGTTCATTGCTAGTGTATGGAAATACAATTGGTTTTTGTATACTGATTTTTTTTGTAGATTCCTTAGGATTTTCTATATATAGAAACTTTTTCCTTTTAGTTTGTTAGCCATGGTTTCCTTCAGTTTTTTAAAACATATTTAACAAGACTGACTTACTTTGCATAGTAAAGCCAATATCTGTGCTGCCTGAGAGACTGCTTCTATCAACTGCTTTTCTGCCTATGTGTGATAGTTCCTTGCTTCTTTGTATGTCTCATAATTTTTTGTTGAAGATTAAACAAAATAGCAAATTGATTGCTAACAAAATTAATTGTTAAACAAATTGAACAAATCAATTGTTAATAAAATTGAACAAATCTGATTTTCAGATTCCATCCCAGATTTTATTGTTGTTGTTTGTTGTGTTTGTTGAATTTTCTGAATTAATTCTGTGAAGGGTGTATTCTTTGTTGTATGAGAACACTGGAGTCTCTGATTAGTGGTCAGTTAATGATTCAGGAAAGGAGTATGTCAAGGCTGTATATTGTCACCCTGCTTACTTAACTTATATGCAGAGTACATCATGCGAAATGCTGGGCTGAATGAAACACAAGCTAGAATCAAGATTGCTGGGAGAAATATCAATAACCTCAGATATGCAGATGACATCGCCCTTATGGCTGAAAGCAAAGAAGAACTAAAAAGCCTCTTGATGAAAGTGAAAGAGGAGAGTGAAAAAGTTGGCTTAAAACTCAACATTCAGAAAACAAAGATCATGGCATCAAGTCCCATCACTTCATGGCAAATAGATAGGGAAACAGTGGAAACAGTGAGAGACTTTATTTTGGGGGTGTTCCAAAATCACTGCATATGGTGATTGCAGCCATGAAATTAAAAGATGCCTGCTCCTTGGAAGAAAAGGTATGACCAATCTAGAAAGCGTATTAAAAAGCAGAGACATTATTACTTTGCCCACAAAGGTCTGTCTAGTCAAAGCTATGGTTTTTCCAGTAGTCATGTATGAATGTGAGAGTTGGACCATAAAGAAAGCTGAGCGCTGAAGACTTGATGCTTTTGAACTGTAGTGTTGGAGAAGACTCTTGAGAGTCCAACCAGTCCATCCTAAAGGAAATCAGTCCTGAATATTCGTTGGAAGGACTGATGCTGAAGCTGAAACTCCAATAATATGGCCACCTGATACAAAGAACTGACTCATTGGAAAAGACCCTGATGCTGGGCAAGACTGAAGGCGGGAGGGCAAGGGGACAACAGAGGATGAGATGGTTGGATGGCATCACCAATTCAATGGGCATGAGTTTGAGTAAGCTCTGGGAGTTGGTGATGGATGGGGAAGCCTGGCATGCTGCAGTCCATGGGGTCACACAGAGTCCCCTATGGGTATCCATTGCCCAGATTTTCCCTTTAAGCTTTTTGGTTAGCCTATTGTTTGTCCCAACTCTTATTCTACCATCTTAGGTGATCATGCTGTTCAATAATTGCCTCTGATTGTTTTCAACACACACCTATATGGAAAAGACTGTTGGCACTAGATGAACTCTGAATGAGATAAAATATGGATGAAATGGATGAAACTGGAGCCCATTATACAGAGTGAAGTAAGCCAGAAAGATAAAGAACATTACAGCATACTAACACATATATACGGAATTTAGAAAGATGTTAATGATAACCCTATATGCAAAACAGAAAAAGAGACACAGATGTACAGAACAGACTTTTGAACTCTGTGGGAGAAGGTGAGGGTGGGATGTTTCGAAAGAACAGCATGTATATTATCTATAGTGAAACAGATCACCAGCCCAGGTGGGATGCATGAGACAAGTGCTCGGGCCTGGTGCACTGGGAAGACCCAGAGGAATCGGGTGGAGAGGGAGGTGGGAGGGGGGATCGGGATGGGGAATACGTGTAACTCCATGGCTGATTCATGTCAATGTATGACAAAACCCACTGAAATGTTGTGAAGGAATTAGCCTCCAATTAATAAAAAAAAAAAAAAAAAAAAAGACAATCTCACAAGGGGTGGGGGGGTCTCCCAAAGAACTATCAGACAGGTCAGTTATGACATTACTCAAAGAATGGGGCTTCAAAAGAGCTTCAACCCCATTCTGCTCCCTCCAGTAGCTATTGGGCTGCTGGTTTTCGTTGTGATTGCAGGCTGTTGGATTTTGAGGCTGCTGTGGTGCTGGGGAGGCACTAATGGAATACAACAGGAGAAAATGACACAAAGCTCATTGTTCCCACCAGGATTCAGCTATTTTTTTTTTTTGAATAAATGCTCCCAGATTGTTGCAAGCTTCTGGTTAATTTCCAGAGTTCTGAAAATGTTGATTCTAACATTTTTGCCAGCATTCTTGTTGCTTTTATGGAGGAGAGAGTTTTTGGAGGTCCTTATTTCATCATTTTTGCTGGCATCTTAAAATGTAATTTTGATGGAGACTTTCAAACCTCTAAAAGTATGCCATCTAGTACAGTAGCCATTAGCCACATGGGGCGACTGAACCCTTGAAACATGGCTAGTGCAAATTGAGATGTGCTGTAAATATAAAATACATACTGAATTTCAATACAGTAAAAGGCAATACAATAAAAAAGAATTTTAAATATCTTCTTAATGACTTTTTACTTTGAATATATTTTTAGAATTGGAGAATAACTGCTTGACAATGCTGCATTAGTTTCTGCTGTATATCAGTGTGACTCAGCTATAAGTATACACAGAGCCCCTCCCTCTTGGACCTCCCTTCCACCCCACCCCCACCCCACCCCTCCAAGTCATCACGGAGCACTGAGCTGAGCTCCCCGCATTACACAGCAGCTTCCCATTAGCTATCTATTTTGCACATAGTAGTGTATATGTCGATGCTATTCTCTCAATTCATCGCACCCTCGACTCCCCGCACTGTGTCCACAAATTCATTCTCTACATCTGCATCTCTATTCCTGCCCTACAAATAGGTTCATCAGTACCATTTTTCTAGATTCCATACATATGTATTAATATTCTCTTTCTGACTTACTTCACTCTGTATAACAGGCTCTAGGTTCCTCTACATCACTGAAGGAATCTCCATACCATTCTCCACAGTGGCTACATCAATTTACATTCCCACCAACAGTGCAAGAGGATTCCCTTTTCTCCACAGCCTCTCCAGCATCTATTGTTTGTAGATTTTTTTTGATGATGGCCATTATGACCAGGGTGAGATGACACCTCATTTTAACTTTGATTTGCATTTCTCTAATATTGAGCAAAGTTGACCATTTTTTCATGTGTTTGTTAGTCATCTGTATGTCTTCTTTAGAGAAATATCTGTTTAGGTCTTTTGCCACTTTTTGTCCAGGTTGTTTGTTTTTCTGAAGTTGAACTGCATGAACTGCTTGTATATTTTGGAGATTAATCCTTTGTCAGTTGCTTATTTGTGATTATTTTCTCTCATTCTGAGAGTTTTCTTTTCATTTTATTTATAGCTTCCTTTGCTGTACAAAAGTTTTTAAGTTTCATTAGGTTCCATTTGCTTATTTTTGGTTTTATTTCTATTACTCTAGAAGGTGGATCAAAGAGGCTTTTGCTGTGATTTATGTTAAATATATGTTGAAATAATATATTGATTATCTTGGATTAAGTAACATATGTCATTAAAATTAATTTCATTTTTTAATAAACCATTTTTAATGTGTGTGGGAGTCAGAATTCTCAGATGATCCCCAATGAGTCATGTCTTCGTGGCTGCTAGAAAATTTTAAATTACATATGTGGCTCTCATTAGCTTTCTATCAGAGAGTGTTTTCCGGAATGAAAAAAGCACAGAGGAAACTACTAATCTGGTAAAATAAAACAAAAAAAAAATCTATTAAAAATTAGAAGGAAATAGCAAGAAAGAATACTAAACAGAAAATGTGAAACATGGCTACAGGAATGAGACTAAACACATTTGTTAGATTCTGTATGATGGAAGGAGAAGTGAAAGTTAGCAGCACAGCCGAGTCCTACTCTCTGTGATCCCATGGACGGTAGCCCGCCAGGTCCTCTGCCATGGAATTCTCCAGGCAAGAGTACTGGAGTGGGTTGCCATTTTGTTCTCCAGGGGAGCTTCCTGACCCAGGGATTGAAGCCGGATCTCCTGTGTTGCAGGCAGATTCTTTACCAACTGAGGTACTAGGGAATTCCTAGTGTGATGGAATACTCCGTGGATATTGAGATGATAGGCACTGTCTTGACTGGTGCGTGGGACACAGACTCTGAGATGGAGGTTTGAAGGCTGGAGTTCTGCTGGGAAATGCCCTCAGAGACAGCCCCTGTGCAGGAGTGAAAGTGGCAGGAGGACACAAAAGGAGAAATTCAACTGAAATGCAGGAGTCACAGCAGTCTCAGCTGTATCCTCGGGAGACTCTGAATCTGGGAAGGCCTTTCAGAGTGAAGGCCGAGCCTTTATAACCCTGCATTGACCAGCCTCTGGATGTGATCTGTCCCCTGGGAGAACACATCACTTTGGACAAGGGCAACTTCAGGGTGAGGACTTAGCTGGGATCCGTCACCAGTCAGCTTCCAGACAGCTGAGGAAATGAGTGTCTCGATTCTGAAGCAGGACCCGGGGAGCACACCATACCATCCACTGTGGTGGTTGTCTGCTGTACATTAAGAGAAAATAAGCAGATTTTACGTACTGGTTCACATGTTAAGTATTAAAAAGTATGTTTATATGCAGGCAAATCACTAGCAGAGCCTGGGGAGAGCTAAAGGAAGAAGAGCCTCTTGATGTGGGAGAAAGAGGAGCGCGAGAGAGCTGGCTTAAAACTCAACATCCAAAAGCAAAGATCATGGCATCCCACCCCATCACTTCATGGCAAACAGATGGGGGGAAAGTGGAAACAGAGGCAGAGATTTTTTTCTTGGGCTCCAAAATCACTGCAGGCAGGAATTTAAAAGACGCTTGCTCCTTGGAAGGAAAGCTATGACAAACCTGGACTGCATATTAAAAAGCCGAGATATTACTTTGCTGACAAAGGTCCATAGAGTCAAAGCTATGGTTTTTCCAGTGGTCATGTATGGATGTGAGAGTTGGACCGTAAAGAAGGCCGAGGGCAGAAGAATTCTTGCTTTTGAATTGTGGTGTTAAAGAAGACTCTTGAGAGTTCCTTGGACTGCAAAGAGATCAAATCAGTCAATCCTAAAGAAAATCAACCCTGAATATTCACAGGAAGGACTGATGCTGAAACTGAAACTCCACACTTTGGCCACCTGATGTGAAGGCTCATTGGGAAAGACCCTGATGCTGGGAAAGATTGAGGGCAGGAGGAAAAGGGAGAAACAGAGAATGAGATGGTTGGATGACATCACCAACTCGGTGGACATGAGTTTGAGCAAACTCTGGGAGATGATGAAGGACAGGGAAGCCTTGTGTGCTGTAATCCATGGGGTCACAAAGAGTCAGACATGACTTAGTGACTGAAAAACAATAAAGGAAGGGTTGGCAGTGGCTATTATGGGGGAAAATGTGTACTTTCAGCTATTCTAATTTTTTATAATCTTTATAAATTATGGGGGTGCATGCATGTGTGTTAAGTTGCTTCAGTCATGTCTGACTTTTTATGACTCTATGGAGTGTAGCCCATCAGGCTCCTCTGTCCACAGGGATTCCCTAGGCAAGAATACTGAAATGGGTTGTGGCCCTCCTCCAAGGGAATCTTCCCAACCCAGGGATCGAAGCCACATCTCTTATATCTCCAGCACCGGCAGGTGGATTCTTGACCACTAGTGCCACCTGGGAAGCCAATGGTGGATGGTGAACATATGGAAGTAAACAGGTTTCCTGTATGGGTATCCCCTATGGTGATCAAGAGTGGCTCAGGATTAAAAAGCTTCCTATTAGAATTGCCTTCTGAATTTTGTTTCCAATGTGTCCCAAGACTCAAAAAATAGACAACAGCCCAGGTAGTTCTGACATTAAATAGAATGATCCGTTCTTCACTGAATTCATTCTGGGCCAGATGACAGCTGCCTCATTGTACAAAATTCATCTTTTTTAGGCCATATGTCTGCTTATTTTATCATTTCAGTGACTTTCTTACTGCCCCCTGCAAAAAAAAAAAAAAAAAAAAAAATGGCTAACATTACTTCTGGACCTTGTCAGTGGAGGGTCTTTTCTCAACTTGATTTTCTCAATCATCTAAACAAAAGCAACACTTAGGGAGTCCTTTCATCCTGAAAGAATCATGGAGGCTTTTCCAAGCAAAGGAATGCATGTCACCTGACTCTACCCCAAATGAGAACTATTTAATGACTACTTGCCCCAAACAGCAGCAATTTAATGATCGGTGTAATAAAAAACATTGACCAATTAGAATGAGCACAGACCCTTGCGAACATTGGAAAGTGTCCAGTCAATGGTTATTTGGCAACCAACGTGAAAGTAGCTCAATATTTTAATAGACTGAGCTGAACGTGCCGAATATCAGTCATGCCCACAGGTGCAAATGCAGACACACGACGAGAAGGGGAGGTCAGTTAAGCTTACTGGGTGAGCGACTGGTCTCAACTCCACGATGGCCTCATGATCCTTCTAAGTAAGCCCGGGAACATGTCAGATGGACAGGAAAGTACAGGCACGTCATTCACTCGCCCACCTGGTTCCCCATGATTTAACCTGAGTCACCAGCGTCTGCTGGTCTGTCGTGCACTTCAGTTCAGTGAAGATGGGGGAGCCCAAACAAAAGGCGAATAGTCTTCATTCGATGGAAAGTCCGTGTGTGTGCTACCGGCTCCAACAAACCAGGAGTGGGAGGCAGGAAAAGGAAAGGGGAGGGCAGTTATTACACTTTAAAATTCCTCCGGACCTGGGGTAAATTGAAACATTGTTTTAAGGAATTGTAGGTATTTCCAGGCAGGAGAAATATGAGATCAGCTCCATCGAACTAATGTTGACTTTAATTTTAAGTAGTGTTCCTTGGGCAGAAATCTAAAACCATTGTGAACAAATGGTTGTTCTAAAACACCTCACCGTGGGCAGAGCACTGAGGGTTTAGGACGTGCTGTCGCTTTTTATCTAAATCGAAGAACTGCACAAGCTGTCTCTTTCCATCGCCTCTGAACTTGGTCATTAGACCCCTGTATGGGTCAAATCAGGTGATGAGCCTCGCCAAAGTCTAGCCTCCCCACTCAGTCCAAATTGCCTCCCTGGGTATCCTTCTCCTCTCTGAGTTGCAACCTTCTTGTCCTCCTGACAAGGTACACCCTCCTCCCTGAGTCCCAACCTCCTCCCAGGCTCCCACGCAATCTCTGGGTGCTCATCTCCTCACTGGTGCCACTTCCCACCAAGGGAAATGCTCTTTCATATTACCTGAATATGTATTGCCTCCCAACCAAGAACAATTATCACCCACTTCTGTGTGGCCTTAGCATTTGACCAACCACATTCATTCACAAGATCTCTTGGACCCTCATCATCACCCTGGGGGGAAGTCAGGGTGGTAGCATCTTCCATTTGACAGATGAGGAAGTGAGGACCTAGCAAGAGTAAACAACTCCGCCCACTTCCCCATCTTCAGACCCAGGTGCCCTGTTCTTTCCATGGTGCTCCGAGGCATCACAGCACCCGCCGAGGTGTAGACTTTTGTGTTCCACCTGAAGAGGGCACGTGTGTGCCCATACCCCCACAAGGCCCAGACATTCCAGAATGCAGGCTCTCAGGGTGTCTAGTCTGGGAAGCAATGGGGAAGTGTGAGCGCCTGAAAGGAGTTACCCTACTGCTTCCCTGCCTCTCTTCCAGAGAAGCTGAGAAGATCAAGAGATAATGCAGGTCAAGCGTATATTGTCAAGACTGGTCCAACAAGCAGCCACCATTGTTGCGAGTTACGTAGAGACGAGGCTCAGGAGGAAAATCTCCTTGTAAACCCTGTGCAGCCCTTTTCCCGCCAAGGACAGTTACCCAAGCAGTTCCACCGCTCCCTTGGCAGTGTCAAGCCTGGGGCCCTGTCCAAATAACTTCTTTTGCAAGGCCATGCACCACACCTCCCAGGGGGCTTCCACTTTTGTGCAAGCTCATGCTCATACCACATGCCGTGCTCACATTCCAGAGCTTTATGACTGCGCGGCAGGGAGAGGACTTGTCCCGCCGTGTGCAAAGAGGGTGCCCAGGCCAACATCCGGCCAGGCCCGGCATGGGAGCCCCATTCAGTCACTGCCCATGGACCATCCCTGGGTTCCAGGACTGAGATCCGGGATGGATCCAGCCCCCTGATATGGTACAAGACTCCCCTTGTCCCAAGGGGTCCCAAATTATAGTTGGGATCTTGAGTTTCCAAGGTTATCAGAACAGCCAGCAGACCATGGAAATATACCAGGGTTTATACGGATGTAAGCTCAGAAGCTCCAAAGGATGTACCAAATTTAAGATGGGCTCATAGGAAAGGTATGGCTTAGAAGGTTACAGTCTATGCAGGCACCACTATGTGGGTATTGTAAATGGAAAGGGATGAGAGGAGTGTCTCAGGAAGCTGACAGGCCATTTAAAAAAAAAAAAAACAACTCAGTGATCTGAACGGGCTTGAGGATCATGGGGGGATAAACCAGCTGACCCCCAAATTGCAGATCTCTTTCAGGTGTCAAAACTGGGCTCGCCAAGATTGCATTTAGAAAACAATTGCCTCTTTGTTCTTGAGTTTAACCCCAGAAAACTACTAGAATCTAGAGAGATCAGGGTTGGAAGTGGTCCTGGCAAATTTTCTGTAGGTGAAAAAAAAAAAGTAAGAATAACAGTGACAACAACAACAAACACCACCAGATTCGGCGGGATTTTCCCTCCCTTCCCTGGTGCCTTTTCTCTGAGTGTTTTATCAACTACTGCTGTGGGAGGCATCTGGGCTACTGGTGTTTTTCTACTTAAAGGAGCAAGAAAATTCCATTCACCGAAGAATAACATGGTTGACTGCCCCAACGGGAAAGGCATTCAGCGTGCTGTGTTCTTGCTTTCTGGGTCGCTGTCAGGACCCTGAGGTCCAGACTGGCTGGCTCCTGTTCCCTGGGTCGCCCAGGCCTCTGGGGTTGTGACTCCCACCCACAGAGAGAGTACAGTGCGTGCTAATGGGGCACACAGGGACAGAGGGAAGAGAGAAGAGGGTGGGAGGCAGGTGAATTATTTCTTTTTCAAGAAAAAAAAAAATAAAGACAAAAAAATCCTTGCATAAATCTGTCCTAGAGCTCACACTGTGGGCTCTGGAAATACAATCAGGTCCGGAATCATCCAGAAAGAATCCAGGAATGGACTCCCACCCATCTCAACAATCTCAATCTTCTTATTTTTTGTGTTTTTTTTTAAAAGAGCATCAACTATCAAGTGTGTTGGTGGACACATAAGATGATATAGTCACTATGAAAACTGGACATTTTCTATAAAGCTAAACACACACCTGCTCTATGCCACAGCAATTTCCTTCTGAGGTATATTTACCCAAGAGAAATGAAACCATATGACTCACAAGGACCTGTATAAGAATACGCCCAGCAGCTTAATTCAGAAAAGCCCCAAATTAAAATGCATCAAGAAGTGAATGGATAAATCAAATGTGATAGGCACCTCTGTCCATGGAATTCTCCAGGCAAGAATGCTGAGTAGCCATTTCCTTCTCCAAGGGGTCTTCCCAACCCAGGGATTGAACTTGGGTCCCCTTCGTTGCAGGCAGATTCCTTACAATTTGAGCCACCGGGGAAGACTAGTATAACCATACAGTGGAATAATGATAATTTCCTGTTGCTGTATAATAATAATAATTTCTTGTATAGCAAATTCACACAAACCGGATGACTTAACATAGACTTATTCTCCAATAGTTCTGGAGGTCAGAAGTCTGAAATCACTTTCACAGGGTTAAAAATCAAATTATTGGCATAGCTGGATCCTTTTGGAGGCTCCAGGAGAGAATGTTTGCTTGCCTTTTCCAGCATCCAGTGACCCCTCCCGTATTCCCCAGCTGATGGCCTTTCCACAGTGTATCACTTCAGTCTGCGGCTCTGGTCACATTGCCTCCTCCCCCTCTGAGGTCAAACCTCCCTCTTCCTCCCATGCATTATGACTACACTTAGGACCTACTTGGAAAATCCAAGCTAATCTTTCCATTTCAACTTTTTTTGCTTAATTGCACCTGCAAAAGTCCATTTTGCAACATAAAATAAGATCCATAGGTCCCAGGAATTAGAACCTGGATATCTTTGAGGCCATTATTCAGTTGACCACAGGAAAATACTACCCAGGAGGAGAGGATGAGCTGCTAACACAGGCAACATGAATGAAGTTTGCAAACAGGATGCTGAGCGAAATAGGACAGACAAATAAAAAAAAAGGAAAACATATATATGATTCAATTTATATGAAGTTTCAGAAGAGGCATAAGTAATCTATGCTGATAAAAATCAGAACAGTGATTGCCTGGAAGTAAGGTAATTTACTGGGAAAGGACACAGAGAACTTTCTTGGGGGATGAAAATGTTTTGTATCTTGACTGGCAAGTGTACATGAATGTGTACATTTATCAAAACTCATGGAGCTGTACACTCCAAATCTGCACATTTCATAGTGTCTAAATTGTTCCTTGGGCTTCCCCAGTGACTCAGTGGGTAAAGAAATCCACCTGTGATGCAGGACATGGCGGAAACTCAGGGAAGAGGGAAATGGCAACCCACCCCAGCATTCTTGCCTGAAAAATCCCATGAACAGAGGAGCTTGGTGGACTGCAGTCCAAAGGGGTCACAAAGAGTCAGACACAACTGAGTGAATGGACACAAACTGTTCCTTAATGGTAAAAAAAAGAGTGTAAACAACAAAGGAAAAAAGAAGAAAGAGGGCAGGCAGAGTAAAGCAAAGCTCAATGCATATATTTTAGGGAAGTTTTATTATTTTATTTTGGCTGTGCTGGGTCTTTGTTGGGGTTAGTTGCAGGCTTAGTTCCTCTGGAACATGTGGGATCTTAGTTCCCTGACCAGGGATCAAACTCACGTCCCTTGCATTGGAAGGGGGATTCTTAACCACTGGACCACCAGGGAAGTCCCAAGACCAAAGTCATTAGGACACATTTTCCTCCATCACTAGCACGAAGACAAGCTCCTGTAGTGGAAGGAACCTGGACATAGAAGAGGGAGGACCTGGGATCTCACACACTTGAGGTCAGCCAACCTCCAGCAGCTTGTAGCGTTTAAGGTACCTGAAGTCTATCTTGAATAAATTTACAAGACAAGACACCCAATGAAAAACCTTAAATATACTGAAAACTTCCCTCCTCTCACAAGTGAGAGAATAACTATAAATTTTACATAAGAAAGTTTTCACTTTCTTACTCACTTCTAGACCTTTTACACATTCCTGTATATTTTCTAGATCATTGTTATCATGCCAGAGGGATCATTTATCTTCTGCCTTTTTCATTTAACATCACACAAAAACATGTTCCTGTTTTGCTAGAGAGTCTTCATAAACATCCCCTTTGATCACTGGATAATATTTCAGTGAGGTGATTGAAATCATAATTCAGTTAGCCTTTTCCTTATTATTGGATATTAGGCTATTTCTTTGTGTTTTGTTTTGTTTTTTTGCCCTCTATGGAAAAATAATGGAGCTCTGGTTGACTTTGTTCTTCTTTTGAATTATTTAAGAAATGAATATTGGAATAAGAAATCAAGAAGAGTAGAAGGAAGCTGCAAAGAAACCTGTAGCACAGAATTCAGAGCTTAAGGGACCTCCAGAATTATCTAGTCTAAAATCCTAATTTTATACAGAGTGAAGTAAGCCAGAAAGATAAAGAACATTACAGTATACTAACACATATATACGGAATTTAGATAGATGGTAGCGATAACCCTATATGCAAAACAGAAAAAGAGTCACAGAAGTACAGAACAGACTTTTGAACTCTGGGGGAGAACGTGAGGGTGGGATGTTTTGAAAGAACAGCATGTATATTATCTATGGTGAAACAGACCACCAGCCCAGGTGGGATGCATGAGACGAGTGCTCGGGCCTGGTGCACTGGGAGGACCCTGAGGAGTCGGGTGGAGAGGGAGGTGGGAGGGGGGATCGGGATGGGGAATACGTGTAACTATATGGCTGATTCATGTCAATGTATGACAAAACCCACTGAAATGTTGTGAAGTGATTGGCCTCCAACTAATAAAATAATATTAAAAAAAAAATAAAATAAAATAAAATCCTAATTTTACAGTGGAAACCAAGGCCAGGGCATATCTGAAGTCCAACACTGCAGCTGAGTCACAGAGTTAAGACCCAAGCTCAGAAGCCCTGAATTTAATTCAAACAAAAGAAGCACAAGCTACAATCTATAGCAAGCATCAACAGGGATAAATTCCTCCCATCTAAGCTTGTCTTAAAGTTGTGTCTCTCAGATAAATTGTGAGAGCTTACCTTAAACAAAAAAGAAGAGTTGATTAACAGAGACACAGTGTTGTACATAAAATAGATAAACAACAAGGGCCTACTGTATAGCACAGGGAACAGTATTCAATATCTTTTAATAATTTTCAATGGAAAAGAATCTAAAAAAGAATGGAAATATATATATATACATACATATATATATAACTGAATCACTTTGGTGTACACCTGAAACACTGTAAATCAACTATACTTCAATTTTTAAATTGCTTAAATTAAAAAAAGAACCTATAATGCTGGCATAAGATTAGAATTTAAGCTACCCTTTAGTTCAACTGGGAAGGAAAATACTTCATCTGTAAAATGGAGAGAAGAGACTTGTCTTTGCCTTTGTGTGTCTGGGAGATCCTCTGATCACATGGATGTTAATATGAAAGACTGTTGGGTCTCAATTAACTGGACTAATAGCAGGAAACCCTGCGGTAGATCACACAAAGGAAAACCAGAGGTGAAAATAATTTGCAAGTGCCTTACATAATTTTCCAGCAACAGATACACCTTCTTACCTTTGCCACAAAACTTGGCTTTCTAGAATTTTCATCAGTTGGAGCATGAAACGTGGCCTGATCTAGATCTTGCTAGGAGGAGGCAGATAACAGTTATTTACAATGTGCCTACTTAGTGCCAGGCAATAAACCAGATACTTTACATACCCTCCCTGGTGGATTTTTATCCCCAGTAAGTAGGAATCTGAGCCTGGGTTACAGTAAGTAACTTTCCCAAAGTCACTCATTACAGTATCAAAGTTGTAGAACTGTCTGAAGCTAAAACCCACATTTTCAACCCAACCAGAAAAATCAGATCACATTTTGTTCAACAAATACTTATTTATGGGCCACCTATGTTTCAAATGCTGCTTGATGAGTAGCAAGGATATAAAAATGAATAAGAGAAATAGCATTCCTAGGTAAAGCACGATCTAGCAGGTGAAAAGAGAAGCAGTGACACATAGCAGATCCTGCGTAAACATTGGATCAGTGAGGGAATGAGTCCTCTCAGGCTTGTGAAGCTGCTCATATCTGTGTGGTGGGTCAATAACAACCTGGGAGATCTTTTTAAAATTTATTTTTTTCAAGTACAGTTGATTTATGATGTTGTGTTAATTTGTGTGTACAATAAAGTGATTCCACGATACATATATATACATTGTTTTACATACTCTTTTCCATTATGGTTTATCACAGGGTATTGAATGTAGTTCCCTGTGCTATACAGTAGGACCTTATTGTTTATCCGTCCTACATATAATAATTTTGACCTACTAATCCCAAACTCCCAATCCATCCCTCTCCCCCTTCACTACTCCTTGGCAGTCTCAAGTCTGTTCTCCACCGCTGTGAGTCTGTTTGGGTTTTGTATGTAGATAAGTTCATTTGTGAATGACAGGCTTTAAAAAATGCCAATTGACATAGTCATATTCTTGATTGCTTCTTATAGAATGTGAATTTCATGCAAATATTCAGTCCTACTCTAACTCCAAGACAAAAAGTATTTTGATTCCCGCTTCCCAGTGTGTTGTAAAAAATTATCCAAGTCTGAGTTTCCTAAAACCTAGACCAGTCTTCATCTAAAATAAAGTATAATAATCTAAGGGTAATAACTTGTTTAAATAATATAATTAAATTCATGATTTCTAAATGGGAATATTTTGTGTTGCTAAGTAAAAAAAAAATCACTAATTTAAAACAGTTTAGTAATAGGAAAAGTTTGTTATTTCTCATTAAAAAAAAAAAACTAGAAAAAGCACATTTCCCAGCTTGATTAAATTGGCTATTTGGTGATGTCATCAAGGACTGAGTTTCTTTGCATTCCCCACACACCCCGCCCCCGAAACTTTCACCGTTAGCTTGCTAGGTTAATTGCCTTCTTGGCTTGCACTGCAGCTGCCATAATTCCAGACATCACATGAATGGCTTTTCAACTCCAGTTCTCAAATACCTCTCCCCAAACTGCAATGGTCCTAGTTCACATTGTCGCCATCTTGCTCCCAGACAATTGTAGGAGTTTCCAATCGTCCCCAGCTGTGGAAACCCAGATATTATTGTCATTTTCACATTGTCCTTATTACCCTCGAAAGAAAATCCAAACTCTTCAACTTGGTTTACAAGCCACTTCAGGATCTGGCCCAACCTACCCGCTAGTCTCATCTCTCCGTATCTCAGCTTCCCAGGTGACTCAGTGGTAAAGAATCCATCTGCCAATGCAGGAGACACAGGTTTGATCCCCGGGGTCAGGAAGATCCCTTGGAGGAGGAAATGGCAATCCACTCCAGTATTCTTGTCTGGAAAATTCTATGGACAGAGGAGCCTGGCAAGTTACAGTCCATGGGGTCACAAAGAGTCAGACATGACTGAGCACACACACATAGCTTAATACTCCAGCCAAACCAAATGGTTGTATCCCCCCACCTCAAATTCTTATGTTTAAATCTGATCCCCGGCGTGATGGTATTTGGAGACAGGGCCTTAGGGAGGTGATTTGTTATGAAGGAGAAGCCCTCAGGAATGGGATTAGTGCCGTTATAGGAGAGACCCCAGAGAGCTCCCAGCCCCTGCTCGTGAGGACACAATGGGAAGATGGCCAGCTGAGAACCAAGAAGAGGGCCCTCCCACACGTCAAGTACACTGGCCACTTGGCCTTGAACACCCAGCAACCAGATCTGTGAGAGATAAATGTCAGTGGTTTGTAAGCTCCCTAATTTGTATATTCTGTTATAGTAGCCCCTCCAGACCAAGACACCAAACCCATCTGTGCTCTACAGCTCCTGGTCCTTGCTTATGCTTATTCCTCACCTAGAATATTCTTTCCTGTTCATCTAATAGCTACATTTCCCAATAATTCATTCAACAAATATCTGTTGAGCGCCTACTCTGCACTAACTAGTCTAGGCACTGAGGATAAGGATACAGTAGGGAACAAAAGAAAGCATCTGAATTTATGAACTTACATTTTGGCTGAGGGAGACAGACACAAAGCATAAACAAGCAGCTATGTAGCATGTGTCAGATGGTAATAAGTATTACAGGAGAATAAAGCTAGAGGGGGACAGGGTGTACAAGAGGCTGGGCTAACTTTTTAAGTAATGTGGGTATGAGAGTCCTCACCCAGAAGATGATATTTAAGCTCAGCTTGGACATTCCTTCTTCCTAGAAGCCTTCTTGAAAATTTCCAAGTCCAGGTTAAGTGCCATATTTATGAACTTCCACACAGTCTGTATTTCCCCATTATAATACTTCACATGTCATAGAGTATTTTTCTGCTTATTTGTGAGTGTCAATTGTAAACTCGGGGGCACAGGGAATTGTAGATGTTCATGCTGTTTGCTGAACCAACAAATGAAGTAACTACCTATGTTATTTACAAGACCTACAGATAATCTATAAAACGTTTATGGTAGTAAGGCTGTGTTTTTACAAGGCATTCCTGCACACTTGGCCTCCTGTGAGATGGGCAGGTGGAATTGTCCCCTTTTAACAGACTCTCCAGAAAGTTACATTTCTTGCCCAGGGTGTCACAATGAGAGGAAATTCCAGCTCAATCCCACCCCTCACGTCTCCAGAACCAACGTGCTTTCCAGAAAAATCCCACTGCCTTCCTGAAGCATGTTCTGTAAAAACACCAGCCACTGACCCAAGCACACTTGGCATACTCAGCCAATGTCTGTTCACTTTTTACCATGAAAAGACCTCAGCTCTTCCCCGGGGTTCCCATATTCCCAGCCCCTAGGAAACTTTCACCAAATGCTAAAGCCATCGTGTGAACCCAGAGGTAAACCTTCAGGAATTCCTTGATGGAGCCGCTGCCTGGTCTGTCTGCTTTTTCACACTATTTTCTCAAATGTTTACTGCCCTCCTCCAAGTAAGCTTCTCGCAGATCCAATTCAGACAACCACAGAGTGAGGATCCACTGAAATACTCCCACTGCTTGCACTTTTGAGCCAATGTTGCCTTTGCGATATGTTAATTAAAACATGTGGGGTTCATAAAAGCTGCAGGCAGAATCGCAGACGGGAATCTTTTAGCAATAATGAACACCCTCCGGCCCCAGCCTCCCCACCCCGCTTGCTGACAAGGAGGCACTCCGCTTGGAAAAGAGGAACTGAAAAAGGGGCTGACTGGGCAAAAAAAAGTCAGTGTTTAGCAGAATCTCTGCCCCTTAGAGCTGTCCCGTGTCAAAGGAGCGCAGGGGAGGGAAGTAAACCCAAGATCCCCTCACTTCAGAGAAGTGATTTAAGCGGCAGGTGGGGCTGAGCAGTTCTTGGTAGTTTTCCACTTGCTGCTCACACACCCTGACCCTCTTTGGTTCTTTGTCACTTGGCCCCATAAAAACGCCCACTTGAGGGAACTCGAACGCTTGCTCCCGCCACCCACCGCCCCACTGGTATGTGGGGAAGAGTTGGAAGTTCACATGCTCTCACGCCTTTGTTTTCTTGTGTGGTTCTCTCTGCACAAGCACCTCTAAACTAGCCAAGTGGTTGTCATTGTTGCCACATGATTTTGTACCGGTGGCTTCCTTCCATCCTCCCATCCTCCAGGCAGGCGCGCAGCAGGAGAGAGTTAACTATTTGATGTACAGTTCATAATATGAGCGGGCATGGACAACAAATCCAGCCTGGATGCTCTGAGATGGGCCGCTTGGTAATCGGAGGGCCTCTTTCCACCTGCAAGGCTTCTTTACAGTTGAATAAACACTGCAAAGAATAAGCACTCTTATCTTCCTTGGGGAAATAAATGTGTTTTCTCAGGGAGCTGGAAAATTCTCCCATAAGTATAAACATTTAGAGGGGAAAAAAAGAGATAAACTCCCTAATTCTACTAACTAGGAGTAACCTGTTGGATCATATGTTCTCGCCTCTATCACTGTTTATTTCTAAGGTCTGTGCAGCCTGAATTCTGTCCACATTAGCTTTCAAGAAGGAAGAAGCAATCCTTCCATTCCTTTCCCCGCTTCCGACCCAGAGCGTTCAAACAGCTGGACGCCTTTGAGAAAAATGATTTTAATCATGACAAAAACATACTACTTGCAACACAGAACTGAGAAAGAAAAGAAAAACATTTTCTGTGATCGTTTTTCCTTTGCATTTCTGAAAAATGAGGGAAGTTTTCATTTTAAAAAAAATGCCATAAAACTGTCTCAGGGTCCCCTCCACATAGATGAGAGAGGACAGTCATGAAAAGAAATTACAGAATGAGGAAACAGCACTGCTCTGATCCTCCACTGCTTCTTTTCAGAAGTGGATCTTTCCAGAAACTTCTAAACACCTAATAAAAAGCCAAATGTTTTTAAATTATGAGTGACTTTTCAGAAAGGTGTCCCATGGCCTCAAAAATGAATAAGATAAATCTGTATGGAAGCAAGAACTCGATCAAAATGAATCGGCTTCTTTCTCAGCTAGAGATTTGTCTAAAGGATTGTATTGAACCATTATTCTTGGTGATTGTGGACTGATGTTTCTGGAAGTAAAAGTGTCCTGGCCAAATGGGAGACAAGAGAATGTGGTCAGAAGAGTTCCTTGGAGTTTGTACTCAGTTCAAATACAGACTGAGTCATTTCCTAACTGTGTCCTCTTGAGCAAATCACTCAGCTTCTGTAACCTGAGTTTCCTCATCTACAAAATGGAAGTAAAAATAAATACAGCCCCATCCATCATAGGTTCTCAAGAAGATGAAAAGATAAGACAAAGTGCTTCAAGATACTGACTTCTTAAGATGGCACCTGGTATCTCTTATGCAGTTGTTAAAAGAAAACCTCCATTATTATTACCATACAGAAGAGTCACAGAGATGATTAACCTGGTACACCTGACTTCTCCTTCTGGGTGCAAGGACTTGAAGCTAAAGCAAATCGATGGAGGTTTTCCTATATAGAAACACCTTTAACGTAGACTCAAAACCAGACTGAATCATATTCACAAAATCAACTAACAAACTTTCATCGTCTCAGGTCCCAAGGGGAGGTTCTCAGGGATGAGAAGAGGACTAAATTTTGTCCTCCCAAAACTCATATGTTGGATACTGGGTGAAGTAAGTCAGACAGAGAAAGAGAGCTATCCTATGATATCCCTTATATGTGAAAGTATCTCAGTCGTGTGTGACTCTTTGTGACCCCATGGACTATACAGTCCATGGAATTCTCCAGGCCAGGATACTGAAGTGTGTAGCTGTTCCCTTCTCCAGGGGATCTTCCCAGCCCAGGGATCAAACCCAGGTCTCTTGTATTATAGGTGGACTCTTTGCCAGCTGAACCACAGGGGGAGCCCAGATTCCCTTATAGGCAGAATCTAAAATGAAATGATACAAATGAACATATTTACAAAGCAGAAACAGACTCATAGACTTAGAGAACAAATTTATGGTTACCAGGGGGGAAGGTTGGTGGGAAGGGATAGTTAGGGAGTTTGGGATCAATATATACACACTGCTGTATTTAAAATGAATAACCAACAAAGACCTGCTGTATAGCACAGGGAACTCTGCTCAATGTTATGTGGCAACCTGGATGGGAGGGTAGTTTGGGGGGAGAATGGATACACCTATATGTATAGCTGAGTCCCTTTGCTGTCCACTTGAAACTCACAACATTGTTAACTGGCTATACTCCAATACAAAATAAAATTTTTTTTAATTTAAATTTTAAAAAATTCATATGTTGGAAGCCCAAACCCCCAAGTGGTTGTTTTAGGAGCTAAGTAAAGGTTACATGAGTTCACAAAACTGGGGTCCCAGTCAAATAGGATTAGTGGCCTGCTAAGAAGAAGGTGCCCCAAATGGTGCCCCAAATGCAGGCACCGAAGAAAATCAAGGACAGAGCAAAAGGGTGGCCATGTGCAAGTGATGAAGACAACTCTTACCGGGATCCGAACCAACCAGTACGTTCATCTTGGACTTCCCAGTCTCCAGAACTGATAATGAATGTTGTTGCTCAAGCCACCCAGTCTGCAGTACTCTTTGTTTTTTATGGGAATTAGAAATAACTAAGAAAGATGTCACTTTCTTCTTTCCCCACCAGCAATAAATTGAAAATGTGCCTTAATGAATACAGAATGCCTCTTTTCTCAAATAGCTCTGTCCTAATCTTGAAGGATGGCCAGTGTGTGTAAAATTTATAATGGTTTTATCTAATTTTGGAAGGTAAATATACATCAAATCCCATATTTTAGGTGAAGTAACTTTCACAAGAGGAAGAAAACTCACCTCCCACTGGAGAGCCATGATGTACACACCGTCAACTGGAGAATATATTTTGTTGCACAATTTAAAAATCTCGGCAGGACTGAGCAAGAAAGCCGCTCCCGACAACTTTTGTAAGAAACCTCCTTGAAGCTTGGAGGCTTAGTTCGCTGCTGACACACATTTCTGCAACCGATTCACATGTCTGAAAACAGATGTTATCATCAGTTATGGAAATTATAGTTTCCCCAAGGGAGTGGGCAGCGTACCAAGAGAGATGAAAATATAGATAGAGGATGAATAAATTCTAAAAAGTTCTAGTAATTTCTGCAGAAACAAGTTAGGTGGCCTTCAGCTCTGCTCTGAGCAAAATGTTGCACAGTCCTTTGAACCCTCAATGGGTGGCTGGTGCCAGACAGTGGCAAAGGTTTTGGGCCAGGAGCCAGGAAATTCCAGTTCAAATCCACTAGCTCGATGACTATTCTTTGAGGACCTAGTACATGTTATGGTAAAGTGGAAGGGAACAGAGACAAAACAAAACTAGCAGGTCAAGTCCTGGCCCTGCCTTTGGCCAGGGCCAGGTGACCTTGGGGGAGCTGGTCACTCTTCCCGTGCCCTAGTTTCCCACAGTGGATGGGATGGACTGAGAACAGTGCCTGCACATCTTCAGAGGCCCCATGTGTTCGCTGCCATCATCACTGCCACTTTGGCCAGAGTCCATCCCAGGTCTGGCCTTGGCACCCCCTTCCCAATACTTCACAGCTCTGCATGACTTTTCATGAAACATTTAGTCTGCCAGTGCTTCAGCTTCCTCATTCGTAGATTGGAGAAGGTAGTGCAGATGAACTGAAATAAACTATGCAAAATGCATGGTGTAAAATGATTGTAAGGTTAATATTGGAAGGAAATCCAAAAAGAGGAGACGCACATACACATATAGCCAATTCACTCTGCTGTGCGGCAGAAACTAGCACAGCATTGTAAAATAACTATATTCCAATAAGGGCTTCCCAGGTGGCACCAGGGGGTAAAGAATCACCTGCCAATGCAAGATATGCAAGAGACGCAGCTTTGATCCCTGGGTTGGGAAGATCCCCTGGAGTAGGAAATGGCACCCAACTCTAGTATTCTTGCCTGGAAAATTCCATGGACAGAGGAACCTGGCAGTCTACAGTCCATGAGGCAGAAAGGAGTCAGACACAACTGAGAACACATACGGCAATAAAAATTAATTAATAAAAATAAGGTTAATATTCTTTTTCCATTCACTTCCATCTCTCCCACTCTCCCATCACCACTGAATTATTCACCGCAGAGAGTCCTTCTCAGACCCAGGCTACAGACACACCCTGATGATGTCCGTGGCTGAGAGAGGGCATTGTGATTTCTTTTGTTTTTTTTAATTTATTTTTATTAGTTGGAAGCTAATTACTTTACAATATTGTAGTGGTTTTTGTCATACATTGACATGAATCAGCCATGGATTTACATGTATTCCCCATCCTGATCCCCCCTCCCACCTCCCTCTCTACCCGATCCCTCTGGGTCTTCCCAGTGCACCAGGCCCGAGCACTTGTCTCATGCATCCAACCTGGGCTGGTGATCTGTTTCACTATAGATAATATACATGTTTCGATGCTGTTCTCTCATAATATCCCACCCTTGCCTTCTCCCACAGAGTCCAAAAGTCTGTTCTGTACATCTGTGTCTCTTTTTCTGTTTTGCATATAGGGTTATCATTACCATCTTTCTAAATTCCATATATATGTGTTAGTATACTGTATAGGTATTTATCTTTCTGGCTTATTTCACTCTGTATAATGGGCTCCAGTTTTATCCATCTCATTAGAACTGATTCAAATGCATTCTTTTTAATGGCTGAGTAATATTCCATGGTGTATATGTACCACAGCTTCCTTATCCATTCATCTGCTGATGGGCATCTAGGTTGCTTCCATGTCCTGGCTATTATAAACAGTGCTGCGATGAACATTGATTGAGATGCACATGTCTCTTTCAGATCTGGTTTCCTCGGTGTGTATGCCCAGAAGTGGGATTGCTGGGTCATATGGCAGACCTTGAATAGCCAAAGTAATCTTGAGAAAGAAGAATGGAACTGGAGGAATCAACCTGCCTGACTTCAGACTATACTACAAAGCCACAGTCATCAAGACAGTATGGAACTGGCACAAAGACAGAAATATAGATCAATGGAACAGAATAGAAAGCCCAGAGATAAATCCATGAACCTATGGACACCTTATCTTCAACAAAGGAGGCAAGAAAATACAATGGAAAAATGACAACCTCTTTAACAAGTGGTGCTGGGAAAACTGGTCAACCACTTGTAAAAGAATGAAACTAGAACACTTTCTAACACCATACACAAAAATAAACTCAAAATGGATTAAAGATCTAAATGTAAGACCAGAAACTATAAAACTCCTAGAGGAGAACATAGGCAAAACACTCTCCGACATAAATCACAGCAGGATCCTCTATGACCCCCCTCCCAGAATATTGGAAATAAAAGCAAAAATAAACAAATGGGACCTAATGAAACTTAAAAGCTTTTGCACAACAAAGGAAACTATAAGTAAGGCGAAAAGACAGCCCTCAGATTGGGAAAAAATAATAGCAAATGAAGCAATAGACAAAGGATTAATTGCAAAAATATACAAGCAACTCCTGCAGCTCAATTCCAGAAAAATAAATGACCCAATCAAAAAATGGGCCAAAGAACAAAACAGACATTTCTCCAAAGAAGACATACAGATGGCTAACAAACACATGAAAAGATGCTCAACATCACTCATTATCAGAGAAATGAAAATCAGAACCACAGTGAGGTACCATTACATGCCAGTCAGGATGGCTGCTATCCAAAAGTCTACAAGCAAAAAATGCTGGAGAGGGTGTGAAGAAAAGGGAACCCTCTTACACTGTTGGTGGGAATGCAAACTAGTATAGCCACTATGGAGAACAGTGTGGAGATTTCTTAAAGAACTGGAAATAGAACTGCCATACGACGCACTGTAATTTCTTTTGTGAGCTTTGTCTCTTTGATCATCTGTAGTCAGGGTCTCACACATATAGCACACAGTGGAAATAGAAATAATTGTCTAAATCAGGGGTCTGCAAACTTTTTCTGTAAAGGGCCAGACAGTAAATATCTTTGGCTTTGTGGGATACGTGGTCTCTGTCACAACTGTTCAATTTGTGGAATGTGTGAAAGCAGGCTTAGACAATCTGTAAACAAATGAACACAGTTGTGTTCTAATAAAACTTTATTTATAAAAAACAGACAGTGGGCCAGATTTGGCCTGTTAGCTGTACTTTGCTACCCATGATCCGGACTCATCCATTCAACAGATACTCTGTGCCTCATACATGAAAGATACTGTCCCAGGTGCTGGGGATATTGCTGAAAACAAAATAATGTCCTTGCCCTAACCATATCATAAAGGTGTTTATTCTTGCCCATTTCTCACACTGAGGAGATCAAGTGAAGACACTTTTTCCCAAAAGGAAGAATCGTCTGTGTGAGAGGTTACTAGAAGTGTGAATGAACTGAGGACTGAGAATTGACCAACAAATTCAACAAGGAAGAAACCACTGGGTGATGAGAGCAGTGGCCCTGGAACAGAGGAGACAGAAGCCTGTTGAGTGAAATCCAGCGGGACCGGAGGTGAGGACAGGGCAGAAGTGGGTTGTGAACGGAAGCACGGGAGCGGGCGGAGGGCACTGGGGGCTCGGACCGGGGCTGTGCTGGGTCTTCATTACGGCAGGTAGACTTCCCATTGTGATGTCGCGCCAGTCGCAGCGCGTGGGTTTGGTTGCTCTGGGGCATGTGGGATCTCAGTTCCCTGACCAGGGATCAAACCTACATGCCCTGCATTGGAAGGCAGATTCTCAGTTACTGGACCACAGAGAAGTCACATGTTTCAAGATGAGAACCTTAGAGCACGTTTGCACAGAGCAAGATGCAAAAGCCTTGTCTGACTCTTTGTGACCCCATAGACTGTAGCCTGCCAGGCTCCTCTGTCCACGGGGATTCTCCAGACAAGAATACTGGAACCGGTTGCCATGCTCTCCTCCAGGGGGTCTTCCCAACCCAGGGGTCACCATCTGATTCATCAGGAAAGCCCTGAGAGGTGATAAAGACATTCAAGACAGCCATCTCAGAGGGTAGGAGAATGTATGGATCAGTGACAAGGAACCAGCTTGCCAGGCAGCACTGAGGTCCCTCCAGAAGCGTGGCCAGCCAGCAGAGCTATTGACCCTTGTGGGAAGAATCGTCCCACTAGGACCCCTACCAGGCCGCTGGCCAGCCTACAGTCTGTACCCCTTCAGGTTGGATGTCTACTTCTGGTGCCATCAGAGGTGGCCTTGGGGCAGGAATCGTAGGCTGCTCCCTCTGCTTGATTGTCCATGACTGTCCTGTGTTGAGTGGGGGTTATTTCCCAGAGGAATCTGTAGGCATCAAGCCTTAGAAGTGGGTGAGAGTGAATAACAGTCTAGGGTTAGGTCTGGGAATATCCACTTGATGTCATGTGACTTTGATTTAGCCCATGACAATGAAATCCAGAAGTTGTATAATACTCAGCGTGTCTAAGACAACACTCAGATCCTGCTCTATTTTTTTTTTAATTCTTGCATATCTGAGGCGGGAGGCAACTCCAGTCTTGTACTACCATCTATCCTGTCCTTAATATGCACCAGACATTGTGCTAATAGTCATTAAAGTATGTTCTTTCAAGTCATCCTTAAAACAATACTGTGGTCAGAAGTGCTACTGAGTCCATTTCACAGATGAAGTATCCAAAGTTGAGTATGCTCAAAGACACATGGCAGGCCTCAAAGTCTGTGCTCTTAACCACAAGCATCAACTGAAAATATCTCTCATTCAGTTAGAGGCTAGATTTGACTGCAAGTAACAGAAACTCCCAAAATATCAACTTAAACAAATTAGGGTTATTTTTTTTCCATCATGTAAAAAATAAAATTCAGTGGTAAATAGTGCAGGACTTGTATGGAAGCAGTACAACACCTTCTAAAAGTGACATTTCTCCTATCTTTCTGTATGCCTACCCTCAGTTTGTGAACTTTGCACGCATGGTCACCTCATGGCTACATGGTGGCAACTCCACTTCCGGCATCGCATCAGCATTCCAAGCAGAAGAAAGAGACAGACAGAGGACAAAAGATGCATGTCAATTTATTCCCTCCCACTTCACCTTTTTTTCTGTGTTCTTTTAAAGAGTTTACCTGGAAGCCCCACCCCACAACATCTGCCTACATCACATGGGCTGCAACTGTCCCCAGCCCTCTCTGGATAAAAGTATGGAATCTTAGCTGAGTCCAACCCTAAAGAAAGATGGTGCTCTGCTACCACTTCCACTGTTTCTGTAGCAAACCCCCTTTGCCAGCACTGGTGAGGCACTATGAATTCTTTAAGATTAAAAAGCCACATAGTATCACTGGAACGTTTCTATAAGTGTGCAGTGTGGTTATGTCACAGAGAAGCTCTTACTTATCATCTGAAGGAAATACTGAACATCTTCAGAATGACTGATTGGCCCCCATGAGGAACAAGGTACCAAGAACAGCCCAACTGTCAAAATTCATCCACTGATTTCCCAAAGCATGCCCCAAGGGTCTGGATTTTCACAAAGGGGACAGGCACAATTCCGGGCTCACTGCACCAACCCCTTAAGAGCTAGAAGAATTTCTTTCTTTTTCTTCTTGGAAAGAAGACTCTTCCCCTTTGAAAAAGAGACTAAGAGGAATTTATGCTTCCAAGGAAACAAGATGCTCTTAAATCAGTTCCATGTGTATCTGGAGGGTTGATGCTAATGTGTTTAAGGCTTGATGATAGCATCTTGCATTTGTGTGGTCCCTTTATTACAATTGATGAGCCAATGTTGATACACCATTATTAACTGAATTTCATAGCTTACAAGGGCTCATTCTTTATCTGTGCTTTCTATGCGTTTGGACAAACGTATAATGCTATGTATTCACCATTGTAGTACCATACAAAGTAGTGTTTTCACTGCTCTAAAAATCCTCTTGTGAGCCACTTTTTTATCCCACACTTCCCCCAGCCCTTGATTACCACTAACCTGTTTACTGTCTCCATAGTCTTGCCTTTTCCTGAATGTCACACCATTGGACTCAAATAGAATGTAGCTTTTCCAGATTGGCTTCTTTCACTTAGTGATACCCATTCAGGGTTCCTCTATGTCTTGTCATGGTTTGATAGCTCCTTTCCTCTAACTGTGGAATAATATTCTATTGTCTGGATGTACCACACTATTTATCTATTCACCTACTGAAGGAGTTCTTGGTTGATTCCACTTTGGGGAAATTAATGAATAAAGCTCCTATAAACCTACCTGTGCAGGTTTTTTGTGTGGACATAAGTTTCTAATTCCTTGGAGTAAGTATGAAAAAGTGGCACTGCAGGACTGTATGATAAGAGCATTTTTAGTTTTATAAGAAACTGTCAAACTGACTTCCCAGGGGGCTGTACCATTTCACGTTCCCATCAGCAATCAGTGAGTGTTCATTTTGCTCCAAATCCTCCCCAGCACTTGCTGTTGTCAGTGTCTTGAATCTTAACCGCTTCAGTATTTTTAAATTCATTCAATTCAAATTAAATTCATTCATTCAATAAATACTTAATGCACACCTACTGAGTGTCATACATTAGAGAGAGTCCTCTCTTCAGGTGCTCAGAGCTCAAAACATCTTTAGTTTTAAGGCTGAACATTTGGGAGACTCCTGCGTCTTTTTGATCAACGATTTCTAAGCTTTATCTGGCATCTGAATCACTTAGAGGGCTTGTTAAAACATAGACTGTAATGGGCAGGGACAGGAGGCAAGGCATACGTTCAGGGTGTCTGATTCAGTAAGTCTGGGATGGGACCCAAGAATTTATGTTTCTAACAAGTTCCTAGAGGCTGTTGATGCTATTGGTCCAGGAGCCACACCTTGAGATCACTAATCTAGATGCTTCTCAAGTTAAAGAAAAACATCACGTGAGACAACTACAACCTTCATAGTAAGCTCTATTTTAAGACTTTGGGGACACACCTGGTCCCAGTGAAAGTTCATGACATCTATGCTTCACCTGCTCCTAAAAGTTCTCAAGACTCTCTGAAGCACCTTAGTTTAAATACCTTTTTCCTTCCAGAACAGGAAACATTTGATAGGCTCATCATCACTGTCAGGGAAGGCAACTCTGGTGGAAAACCCTAGCATGAGGATTCCTTCTGGAACATCAAGCATCCATTGACATCTGAGGCTATGTCAACGCATTCTGATAAGCATGAATCACAGAGACAGAGGTGGGAGAAAGTGGCAACAGCTGTCTCGTCCCCCTGGTGCTAAGTTTTGTGCTGAGCCCCCATACACCAGGTGACCCCAAGACCTCTGTCACTGATGGTTCACATCTCAAAAAGAGTGGCATCTGCAGGACAGACCTGACTGTGACCCCTGGAATTAGTCTGTCCGGCAGCCACTCCCTGGGCTTTGCCTTTGCAGCCTGTTTTAATCACAGCCTCATCTGCATCTCTGTCCTAAGAAGTCACACTCGAGGTGATGCTGTCTCCAGAGGGAATCCAGTTTTCATTGTCATTCTGCTTGCCAGCATTCATTGTTCCTGACTGTGTCAGACACTGTGCCAGGCATTCCACATGCCTTCTGCTGAATCTTCCCAAAGGCCTCCAAAGGTGGGTCCTATTGGCATCACCATCCCCAGTTTACAGGTGAAGAAACCGAGGTGCAGTCCCGTGAAGACACAGATTCCAGACCACACAGCTAATAAGTGACAGAACCAGAATTTAAACTCAGCTCAGGCTGATATACCAGACTATAATGTAGAAGGGCAGATATGAGCCAAGCTACTAAGATATGGACCTAGAAGACAGGAGGTAAAGTCTAGAATCAAGAACAGAGACTTCTGTGAAATGGGTCTCCAACTGGAAATTGCCTTTCATCTTCCGGTTGCTGTGGAGCTGTATGCATACCTATGGACAGTGCTTCTCTTGGGCCATGCAGTAATAGAATTATTTACACTTCATTTGTCTCTTCTGCTCTGGAGTGTTGTCCAAAGACGGCACTGGGAAAGGTATATGCTTCAGAAATGGATGGATGGATGAAGAGTGGTCAAAGTGAGCACATCTAGCACCGAGATCTTGGTTTCTAAAGCTGTTCTACAATATAAGGATATAGGGCTCCTTAGAGAAATGACTGACGTAGGAATAGAGCAGGAAATGTACAAGATGAGCCTAACACGGGATGCAGTGCCGGAAAGTAAGTATGAGCAGATAGGGTAGGGAGTTCCTGAAAAAAGAGAAACTGGAATGGCTTTCTTGACAGAAGAGAAGCCATTTTTGCCTTAAGCCATTTTGTGATCTAAGCTTGACCACAGTGCTTGCCCTTGAACAGGTCTCAGTAGTTACTAATCGTAGAGGAACAAAAGAATACAGAAATAAAACTACTGGTTTCAGGCAAGAGAAGTAAGCATAGCAAAGATAAAGTATCAGCTGTAAAGACTCTGGCTTCCCACGTGGCTCAGTGGTAAAGAATCCACCTGCCAGTGCAGGAGACCGAGGTTCAATCCCTGTATCAGGAAGATCCCATGGAGAACGAAATGACTACCCACTCCAGTATTCTTGGAAATCCCAGGAACAGAAGAGCCTGGTGGGCTATAGTCCATGGGGTTGCAAAACTGGTCGGACTTGACTCAGCAACTAAATAACAACAAAAACTCCCAGTTCTGTTTCAATGCTAAATATTAGCCTGAAGGCTCAACCACAAGATCAGCTGGAACTTAAGGGATGGTGGTGTTGGCGTTTTCTAACCCTCACGACTTCAGTCCACTAAAGTTTGAACTCTGTCAACAACCCAAGCCTGTTTGTGAATATGCATGTACCCTTAGCTTAAATGGAGAAGGGAATGGCTACCCACTCCAGTATTCTTGCCTGGGGAATCCCATGGACAGAGAAACCTGCACGGCTACAGTCTATGGGGCTGGAAAGAGTTAGTCAACTGAGCGACTAACACTTAGCTTAAAACTTCCCCAGTTTTCTGTTCAGGGAGACACTGCTTTAGGAAAGATCTTCAGTGTTTTCCTTACTTACTGCAAGTAATAATAAATCCTTCTTTCTCCTGATCTTTGGCTTGGCTGTGTTTTTGGCTGAACACCCACCAAGAAGCAAGCTCAATTTTTGGGTAACATGGAGGAGGAGGGGATCAGTGCAGAAAAAGGAAAGCATTTACAGTTTACAACATGAATATTTTCCCATGAAAGATTCATGTTATAGATGTATCGTTGCTCTAATAATTGCTTTATTTTCCTGACCATATTACTTTCAGTTCAGTTCAGTTCAGTCACTCAGTCTTCTCCGACTCTTTGAGACCCCATGAATCGCAGCACGCCAGGCCTCCCTGTCCATCACCAACTCCTGGAATTTACTCAAACTCATGTCCATCGAGTCGGTGATGCCATCCGGCCAGCTCATCCTCTGTTATCCCCTTCTCCTCCTGCCCCCAATCCCTCCCAGCATCAGGGTCTTTTCCAATCAGTCAACTCTCCCCATGAGGTGGCCAAGGTATTGGAGTTTCAGCTTCAGTGTCAGTCCTTCCAATGAACACCCAGGACTGATCTCCTTTAGGATGGACTGGTTGGATCTCCTTGCAGTCCAAGGGACTCTCAAGAGTCTTCTCCAACACCACAGTTCAGAAGCATCAGTTCTTCAGTGCTCAGCTTTCTTCACAGTCCAACTCTCACATCCATACATGACCACTGGAAAAACCATAGCCTTGACCAGATGGACCTTTGTTGGCAAAGTAATGTCTCTGCTTTTTAATATGCTATCTAGGTTGGTCATAACTTTCCTTCCAAGGAGTAAGTGTCTTTTAATTTCATGGCTGCAATCACCATCTGCAGTGATTTTGGAGCCCAAAAAAATAAAGTCTGACACTGCTTCCACTGTTTCCCATCTATTTGCCATGAAGTGATGGGATCAGATGCCATGATCTTACTTTTCTGAATGTTGAGCTTTAAGCCAACTTTTTCACTCTCCTCTTTCACTTTCATCAAGAGGCTTTTTAGTTCCTCTTCACTTTCTGCCCTAAGGGTGGTGTCATCTGCATATCTGAGGTTATTGATATTTCTCCTGGTAATCTTGATTCCAGCTTGTGCTTCTTCCAGCCCAGCGTTTCTCATGATGCACTCTGCATATAAGTTAAATAAGCAGGGTGACAATATACAGCCTAGACATACTCCTTTTTGTATTTGGAACCAATCTGTTATTCCATGTCCAGTTCTAACTGTTGCTTCCTGACCTGCATATAGGTTTCTCAAGAGGCAGGTCAGGTGGTCTGGTATTCCCATCTCTTTCAGAATTTTCCACAATTTATTGTGATCTACACAGTCAAAGGCTTTGGCATAGTCAATAAAGCAGAAATAGATGTTTTTCTGGAACTCTCTTGCTTTTTCAGTGATCCAGCAGATGTTGGCAATTTGATCTCTGGTTCCTCTGCCTTTTCTAAAACCAGCCTGAACATCTGGAAGTTCACGGTTCATGTATTGCTGAAGCCTGGCTTGTTTAGTACAGCTAAATAGTATAGCTATTAGTAATATAGTAATAGTAATTAGTAATATAGTAATAGTATAGCTAAATAGTACAACTATCCAAAGGCATACACCTTTCCTTGGAAAGAACCAGTATGGCTTAATAAAGAGCCTCCATCCAAAATTCACAATCCCTGAGCAGAAGAGGATCTCTGAAAGTTGTGATCCTTTTCTTAGAGGCCCTAGTTCCATTTTTAACCTCTATCAGAACCACCACACTGCCCCAGGCAGCCACAACAGGTAGATGATGCCAAATAGCATTATTCCATGTGGTAGGTAAAAGTCTGCATTTGCTTTGTCTGTATTTATGATCATGGCATATCACACTCAAGCAAATAAATGATTCAGAAGGAAAGTTGCCCTACTGTGGCTGGTCAAGATGCTGGGCAAGAGTTCCAACAGTTCAATGAATTCCATATTTGACAGCAAGGAGTCAGTCCTGCCGTATTCCAAGTGGAGTGACGTGTCCATCCACTCCTCCTTCCCCTGTATTGATCGAATGGAAACAAACCTCTGTTGATTGTATTTTCCAGTTTTCCTGGTGCAACTGGCTGAAGGACAGCATTGGAAAGGGACTGAGGAGAAGGAGGAAGGGAGAACCCAGGGGGCCGCCCTCTTCCTCTCTTTGCTTCACAGGCTGTCTCAGCAGCTGTGGCATCTCCAGCATGGCTCCAGCTTCCACCAGATGTGCCCACCATGGGTGCTGGGTGACTCAGCTCCTAACTCTGCTAACACTGCTCCTTCCTCTGAGTCCCCAGCCTAAGGGACTGGGGGCTTCCTGCTCTTGCTGATTTTTGGATTCCTTCACTTCCCTTTGCTTGGCTTCTCAGAACTTTCATCAGCTGTGTAACCAATTTCCTGTATTAAATATCCTCTACTTTAAATAGTTAGAGTGGGACTTCCCTGGTTGTGCAGTGGTTAAGAATCTGCCTGCTAATGCAAGGGGACATGGGTTCAATCCTGGTTCGGGAGGATCCCATATGCCGCAGGGCAGCTCAGCCCGTGTTCCACAACTACTGAGCCCACACCCTAGAGCCTGCTAAGCCTCAACTACTGAGCCCACGTGCTGCAACTACTGAAGCCTGAGCACCCTAGAGCCCGTGCTCTGCAACAAGAGAAGGAGCTGCAATGAAAAGGCTATGTACCATAACTAGAGAGTAGCTACAGCTCATAGCAACTAGAGAAAGCCCACATGCAACAACAAAGACCCAGCACAGCCATAAATAAGTAAAACTTTTAATGAATAAATTTAAAAAGGACAGAGTAGATTCTGATTTTCTGATTAAACTTTGCAGTGTCTAAGACCTGATATTTTTTATTTTCATCCAGATCAAGTAAAGGAAACACATACATTTTGAGATCAGTTTTCATCAGCCCTGGTCACTTTATATCACTTATTTCATAAGTGTTTATTGGAACAAGGTGGATCCCCTTCACTGTGATGGAGTAATAAGAGGACCTGAGAAGCATGGCTGGACTTTATAGAACCTCCTGGCCCAACAACTCCAGCAAAATCAATGTATCTCCTCTAAAACTAATAAATTTATGGGCTATACACTTTCAAGGGCTTCCCTGGTGGCTCAGACAGTGAAGAATCTGCCTGCAATGCCGGTGACCCAGGTTCAATCCCTGGGTCAGGAAGATCCCCTGGAGGAGGGCATGGCAACCCACTCTGATATTCTTGCCTGGAGAATCCCATGGACAGAGGAGCCTGGCGGGTTACAGTCCACAGGGTCACAAAGAGTCGGACACGACTGAGCAGCGAAACACAGCACAGCACACACTTTCAGGACTCTCCAAAGCCACACAGTGAAGGAAGCAACATTCTTCTTTGCTTGCTAGGTTGTCCAGGACACCACCTTGGTATTTCTAGGTTAACTAGACAAACTACAAAGAGCTTCCTTGATGGCTAAAAGATTCCTTCGTTCATAAGAAGAAAGATATAGTTTTGGCTTAATGTTGATGTTTTCATTTTGTCTTATTGACTCCATTTGGCCGGGCCCTAGATGCCGTGGCTTGGGGTCTGTTAGAGAACTAGAGTGGTTTTGCAGTAATTAGGGACTATTTGTTTGAAGAGCCACTTGTTACTTTTCGGGGGAAGGTTGTCATTTGTTTCCATTGCTGTCTAACATAATAGGCCTTGCCTAAGGTAACCAGATAGCTTAAAACTAAATTTTTCCTAACATAAGCAGTGCAGATAGGGCTTCTCAGGTGGCACAGTGGTAAAGAATCCACCTGCCAATGTAGGAGGCACAAGAGATGCGGGTTTGACCCCTGGGTAAGGAAGATCCCCTGGAGAAGGAAATGGCAACCCACTCCAGTATTCTTGCCTAGGGAATCCATGGACAGAGGAGCCTGGCAGATCACAATCCATGGAGTCACAAAGAGTTGCACATGACTGAGCAACCGAGTAGAATGCACACATGTGTGCACACACACATACACACAAGCAATTCAGATCATTCAAACTTTATCAAAAAATTTTCAACTGCCAGCTACACTGACCTAACATGAGCATCCTTTCAGCAACCAAATGTCATTCTAGATTCAGGTATAGTGCAAATTCCAAAAAGCATGCTTTTTGAGGACCAGGCAACTCAGACTCTTGGATGATTATATGTGCGAGGATCTGCATATGAATGAATACACAGGCCTATATCCCTCCTATCATTAAGCTCCTGAACAGTGAGTTTCACTAAATTGCTTTTTTATCACTTGAAAACTGCTTGCTTCAGAAAAATGAGAAACTCAACAAAACAGTTTTATTGTTTTTCTCTTGCTTTTATCAACATGTTGCAATCACATACTGAAGGACAAATTTCTTTCCAGAAGACGCACAGAAACAACTTCTTAGAAACGCTGTATTTGGGCAGATGGTGATCCATAGCTGAGAAAGGACAAGATACATTTATTAGTCAGCAAAAACAAACACTCAGAAGGATCCCTGTCTTGTGGTTCAAACTTTCCCGTCAATGGACACACAAGTTCAAAACAAAACCAATCGCATTCTCTTTACATCCATGGCTTACAAACTTTGGGGGTATATCAGGATCACCTGCGGATTGGCACAGTGCAAATTTTTGGCTCCAGTTCTCCCATATTTGGTAGCTAGGAGCCCTCAAATCTGTAACTGAAATAGATCCCCAGGTTCTAATGCAGGAGGGTCTCAAGAACATGCTTTGAGAAATGCTGAATGCGGCACCACTCGGAAGGCACAGCCCCAATCCCTGAACATAAGGTATTTTTACCTTAAAGCCAATTTCAATTTTAATTGACAGGTGCCACCAGCTGTTCATGCATGTTCAGTCACTAAGTCAAGTCCCACTCTTTGCAACCCCACAGACGGTAGCCCGTCAGGCTCCTCTGTCCATGGGATTATCCAGGTAAGAATTCTTGAATGGGTTGCCATTTCCTTCTCTGGGGATCTTCCTGACCAGGGATCCAACCCATGTCTCCTGCATTGGCAGGCAGATTCTTTACCACTGTGCCACCTGGGCAGCCCCTACCACCAGCTGTGCTGTAGATGAATTAGCTGATGAGGACAGGTATGCTAGGAATCAGACAAAACCTTCTTCACTCGGTTCATACACAGAGGGTCCTTTCTCTTGTCTGAAACTCTTGTGGGGATACCAGAGGTACACCTTGTACTTTCACCCTATGTCCTCTCTCCCAAGGGGGAGAGGTCATTTGAAGAGCAAACCACTTACCCTCCTCAACCGGATTTCCTTGGGAGACTCTGCAAGTATTTTTTTAGAGCATGGCTCTCTGCCCAGACCTGGAGGTCCTCTCCTAATCAGTCCCTGGACAAGGTCTGACAGCCTGGGCCAAATTTGGAACAGGTTTCTGAAAGCCAATGTTGGAGTGTCTGTGACTGAGACCTGCCAAATGGTGTGTCAGGAATGTCTAGTTCCTTCCCCGTGAAGAGTGACAGTGTTTAATGAAGAAACACAGCTCTGAAAATTGAGACATTCCCTGCATTATCTATATTCATTAAAACTGGAACAAAGCCCCAGGAGACGCAGACACCTCCTGTCATCGACACCTCACATTTTTCCAGTGGTTATTTAATATAAATGCCACAGAAGCTATTCTACAAGGACATACCACATGACCGCATCTGCTAGGCTGCTGTTCCCTTTCTTCTTGTCCAAACTGATACTGGCAGGTGGCAGGAAGGGGAGGTGCAAATTAAATGAAAACTTTAAGAGCAAGACTATGACTGGGACCATCTACTGTACAGATTACCCAGGGGATAGGCATTTTATTTTGCTAAATGAAAGGGCTAGTTTATATCTCCCCTGGATCATTTTCTAATCTAACTGCAGTGAAAACATTCTCAGAAAGAAAGACCCACTTGTCCGCTTGCCCTTTATATCGCCACTGGTCATCCCACTCGTGGAACTTGGGCAGGGATCTGCTGGGTCTGCTCGCAGACCAGGCCAGCAAACTCCTCCAGAAGGTGACTGACACCAGCATTTCACTGTTTCACAGTCAACCCAGAAGCCCAGAAGTCAGCAGTGTCATGTGTAAGGATAGATGGCGTTCCAAGCCCATCTTTCGTGGAGGGACACGGCTTGTTTCTGTGGCTCCTCTAGACAAGGAATCACAACTAACCCAAGCTGGGTAAATTCTACAGACTGGGTTTTTTGCTTGCTGGTTTGAGGCTTTATTTTTGCTGTTAAGCATATAACAGCTTTCCTCTGAAAGAATCCATGAAAAAATGGTTTCCCTATATAGCACAGAGAACTATACTCAGTATCCTATGAGAAACCATAATGGAAAAGAACACTTAAAAAGAATGCATATATATATATATATATATATATATATATATATATGTGCATAACTGAATCACTTTACTGTACAGGAGACATGAACACAACATTGTAAATCAACTATGAAAGTGAAAGTGCGAGTTGCTCAGTCATTTCCAACCCTGTGCAACCCCCTGGACTGTAGCCCACCAGGCTCCTCTGTCCATGGGATTCTCCAGACAAGAATGCTGGAGTGGATTGCCATGCCCTTCTCCAGGGGATCTTCCTGACCCAGGGACTGAACCCGGGTCTCCAGCATTGCAGGCAGATTCTTAACCATCTGCACCATCAACTATATTTCAATAAAAAAGGAACAAAAAAAAAAAAAAAGTAAACAACAAAACAAAATAAACAAAAAATAAAAGATGGCACTCCAAGAACCACAGGAAATCCCCTGCACCTGGTTCGTGGTAGAACACCCAGGCTTCCTTCTCAGAATAAAAGAAAGGGAGCAGGCGTGGCCAGTGTCTGCCCCTCCCCGAGTCCTCCTACTTTCCTGCGTCTTCCTCTGACAGCAGTTGAATGGCAAAAAGAGACCAAACCTAGAAAGCATTTGCATCCCAGCCCTTCAAGTCACGTGACTGTCGGCCAATTTCTGAGCTGTTCTGAGCCATCTTGACTCAACTGATAAAATCAGTGCGGGTAATCCTTCAAAGGATTGGGGAATGAATTCAGCGGGCTAGGGAATTTAAAAAAGGACTGAAAGGCTGTGTCTTTCTTTTTGTTTTGTCTTTTTTCCATGAGAGGGGGAAAAGATTCGAGGGTGGGAGGAAACTGTGGTTGTTCATGGGGTCCTTGGAAAATCTCTTCCTTGCTGATGCGTTAGGGTGTCTCCGTTCCAACCACACAGCTGTAGTGATGCTTCAGTCGTGTCTCTGCAGAGACCTGCCCGTCAAGATTCAAGTGCACTGCACACAGTGTCCAGGGGGGTTTTCTATACAGTCTCTTTGATGACGATGATGAAGAAACCCTTTCCTGCCTGGAGGAGCACGGTAATGCTTCTCACTAAAACTGATCTAATGTTCACAGGAACATTCTTCGTGTGTATGTTGAGTGTAAAAGGAAAACAACCTTTAAAACAGTCATTGCAGAGTTACATAGCTGAGGCTTTAAGGCGACTTCATCTCTGAAATTATATGAATGTTTACGAGTATTGTGACTTTAGAATGAAATTTCCAAAGAGAAACTCTACGGCTGTGCTTCCAGTGAAAATATAATGTGAGCCCTGTGTATGTGTGTTAGCTGCCCAATCTTTGTGACACCGTGGACTTAGCACGCCACGCTCCTCTGTCCATCGGATTCTCTAGGCAAGAAAATTGGAATGGGTAGCCATGCCCTCCTCCAGGGGATCTTCCCAACCCGGGGATCGAACCCAGGTCTCCTGCATTGCAGGCTGATTCTTTACCATCTGAGCCACCAGGGTAAACTAATGTGAGCCAAACAGGTAGTTTAAAATTGTCTAGTAACCATGTCAAATAAGTAATTCAATCAATTCTAATATGTTTTCTTTAACCCATAATCCAATGTATTATCATTTGAACATGTCACCAATACAAAAAAAATTGTTAGTGAGATTTTACTTATTTCTCTCTCTCTCTCTTTTTTTTTTTTTTTTTTTTTTTACAATAGGTCACATCCTTGTGTGCATCTCAGTTCAGACTAGGTCCGTTTCAGGTGCTTTACAGTCAGATGTGGCTCTCATTCTGGACAGGGCATTTCTATACTTTTTTCAGCTTTTTACATCCCATTGCTAATAGGGAGCATCACAACACAGCAATCAACAGCAAAAGATTATCACTGAAAATTCCAAAACTGAATTCTTGGTGATCCCAGTAACAATTTACATTTCTCCTTATGAGTTCAAAAGGGCTTTCAGATAAATGATCTCATCAGATCCTCATAACAACCCATGACATGAACAAGGAAGATGTCATTTCCTCATGTTACAACTGAGAAAACTAAAGCCTTTAAAATATTAAATAATTGGCCCAAACTCAAAGAGCTAGAGGTTAGTGAGTTAGGAACTTGAACTGACTCTTGGGATTTTAAATCCCCAGGTCTGGCTGAGAAAGAGGCAGCCACCTCCCTCTGTCATCACACTTCTGTGGAAGGGACATCTGTTTGTATCCCCGACCTAAACATAGGGTCCAAGAGGGCAGGAACTGATAGACTCTGTCCACAGTGAAGCAGGCACATGGATCATATACCTGAATTAAATCCAACTGAACCAAAAGAGTCATCCACACCAGACCACTCATAGACATCACCCAAATCACCCCATCTCTGGGAATTTTGGTGGAGCCCCAACCACAAAAACCACCTACATGCTAAGGTCCTGAATTGACTTTGTTCACCCATTGATGTTCCTTTATTTCCCAACACAGAAAACATGGGGTTTTTTTTTTTCTTCTGGGCTTCATGTGGCTCTGTTTTAATTCTCACTTTGTACTTTTAAATGGGAATTTACATCTCTAGTGGAAAACACACCTTGAAAGTAGATTCAAAGTTCCTTAAAAAGCTAAAAATAGAAAGAACTACCATATGACTCAGCAATCCCACTCCTGGGTATATACCCAAAGAAAACTGTACTTCAAAAAGATGCATGCACCCAATGTTCACTGCAGCACTATTAACAACAGCCAGGACGTGGAAGCAACCTGCATGTCCGTTGTGGCACATATTTACAATGGAATAGTACTCAGCCATAAAAAGGAGTGAAATAATGCCACTTGCAGCGACATGGATAGATCTAACGACTACCATACTAAATGGAAAAGACATATATCATATATATGTGGAATTTTAAAAAATTATACAAATGAACTGACTTACAAAACAGAAACAGACTCACAGATTTTGAAAACAAATTTAGGATTACCAAAGAGGAAAGGTTGGAGGGAGGGATAAATTAGAAGGTTGAGATTAACATATACACACTACTAAAGATAAAACAGATAACCAACAAGAACCTACTGTATAGCACAGGGAACTCTACTCAATTCCCTGTAACAACATATACGGGAAAAGTCTGGAAGCTAATTGATACATGTATGTGTATAACTGAATCACTTTGCTGAACACCTGAAACTAACACAAAATTGTAAATATGCTTCAATAGATTTTTTTTTTATTTTAAAAGAAAGGAGATTAAGTCTGACTTGTGATTTGGATGCCAATCTCTACCCACCCAGGTCCCTGGAGGAGCCCAGGGACCACCCGTGAGCCTGGTCAGGCACAGCACAAGGGAAACAGCTCACTGCCCCTCCACACTGCCAGCTGAGCTGGGCTGAGTCACACACATTCCCGAGGGTGGTAAAACCCCTGACAAGCACTGTCAGAGGGTGGCTTGAAACCTTGGTGGAGACACAAGTCTGCTCCCAGCAGCCTCCGGCACAATCTCCAGCTGGCCCTGGCTCACTTCTCCGCCTCTGTCAGCACCAGCCCCCTCACTGAAGGTCCCTTGCCTGCCTGAGCAGCAACCTGGCATTTGGGGTGACTGTGCCACGGTTTCACGGAGACCCTGGACCAGGTGCTGAGAGCTGCTATCTTCCCCGAGGTGCTAGGATGTCAGAAGGCGGCAGAGATACAGGACTGACCCTGTCTGCCCCATGCCTTCATCAGCTGCTTCTTGCCAGCTTGCCATGGGCCATGAGAGAGGAGCTTAGAGGAGGAGGGTACAAGCAAAGGCTTATTCTGAACTTTGTGTGAGCTCCGTAAGTCACACAGGCAAGCATTCCATAGATCAGGACCTCACATGCGCCCCTACAAATGCAAACTGGGATCCAACTGAATCCCATACTATTTCTGTCAAATGAGTCTTATTTTTGTAATGCTTCTCCATGAACTAGTTTTTCTGGAAAACGTCCAAAGTCATGTTCACATTTTGGTTGGAATAATAATTTTTTAGAAGTTTTGTTAAATGAGCAAACCGAGCAAAGTGCACTGAAAGAGCTGTGATTAATTCCACCAGTATCTGAGTACCTGTTGTTCCTGAATGACAAAGTTGCAGGCAGTAGAGAGACCGAGGTGATTAAACCACAGAGTCTCTTGTGAAGGTTATAATTTAGTGGGGGAGGGCAGACAAAAAATAAGAAAACAAATCAATAAGATCACTGTTATAATCACTCTTATAATGGTTATACAGCCAATGAAGAGCATAAAACAGGGTAATGGGGCATAGGACCACGCGGGGCTGGGAAAGACCACTTAGAACAGGGGTCTGAGAAAGGTTTTCAGAGAAGGGGACACTCGGGCTGTGGAATGAACGACTAGGGACAGACAGCCACATGAAGATCTGGGGAGGAGTGTGTTGCACAGAAGGAACAGCCAAGGCAGGAGTGAGCTTGGAGCCCTAGGAGAGGCCAGCGTGGCCAGAGTGGGGTGAGCAATGGAGAAAACGGTAAAGAATGGTGTTGGGGGCTCACTGGGGGCCCCATGATGACAAGCATGGATTCTACTATAAGCAGCAAGCAAAGTCATTGGAAGGCGCCAAGCAGGGGAGCAATGTAAGCTCGATCAGGCTCCCTGAGATCCACCCCAGCTGCCTCTGGGGATGGACGATGGAAGGGGCCAGAAGGAAAACAGTGGTGGGGCCAAGCCCGAGATGGCAGGGAGAGCACAGCATGATTTGAACCCCTACTGGCGTGAAGGTCTCCGTTTCTGCATGACATTAGTCTGCTATCAAATAATCATTCTCATTCTCTCCATCCCCACGAGGGCACGATTAGTGTCTTCTAGAGCCTGATGGAAACAGGGACAGATTTATTTTCTTGGGCTCCAAAATCACTGTGGATGATGACCGCAGCCATGAAATTAAAAGACGCTTGCTTCTTGGGAGAAAAGCAACGACAAACCTAGATGGCATATTAAAAAGCAGACACATTACTTTGCCAACAAAGGCCCGTATAGTTAAAGCTACGGTTTTTCCAGTAGTCATGTGTGAATGTGAGCGTTGGACTATAATGAAAGCTGAGCACCAATGAAATGATGCCTTTGAACTGTGGTGCTAGAGAAGACTCTTGAGAGTCCCTTGGACAGCAAAAAGATCAAGCCAGTCAATCTTAAAGGAAATCAACCCTGAATATTCATCAAAAGGACTGAGGCTGAAGCTGAAACTACAGTACTTTGCCCACCTGATGGGAAGAGCTGACTCAATGGAAAAGACCATGATGTTGAAAAAGATTGAAGGGAGGAGGAGAAGGGGATGACAGAGGATGAGATGGTTGGATGGCATCACCAACTTGATGGACATGAGTTTGAGCAAAGTCAGCAGTTGGTGAAGGACAGGGAAGCCTGGCGTGCTGTGGTCCATAGGGTCGCAAAGAGTCAACGTGACTGAGTGACTGAACCACAACAACTGATACCCTGAGCTGATACCCTCATCATGAGGTAGAGAGTCAATCTTTCCATAGGAACAATACAGTCGCTTCCATGTGAGTAAGAGCAACAGAAAGACACCTTTGTCTTTCTTTGATGTGGGGAATTCATAAGATGCTGGAAGCCACAAAGGGCATGGCCTTATTTCCTGATTAGATACTAAGACACATCCTGGGTGGAGCTCATTTTGGTGAGACTGTGAAGCCCTCCCTATCTGCAGGGATCAGACTGTGACACTTGCTCTCCACGGTCCCCTGGATTTTCAGCTTACCAATTCACCCTGAAGATTTTGCACTTCCCAGCCTTCATAATCACATGAACCAAGTCTTTATAACGAATCTTTTAAAAGTTCCTTATAATAAATGTAAACACACACACATATAAATCATATAAGATTTAGATAAATCTTATACTACATAAGATATATACATGTATCCTATAAAATAGTGTGTTAGTCAGTCATTTCTAACTCTTTGTGACCCCCATGGACTGTAGCCTGTCAGGCTCCTCCATTCGTTGGATTTCCCAGGCAATAATGTTGACTGGCATGTTTATACTTTACTTTAACTTACATAAATCTTATACTTCTTTAATATGTATATAATTATATGTACATATATATGTATATAATGATAATGTATATAATTAAATACATAATAAGGATGGTGTATATATCCTTTCTCTGGCCTGACCAATAGAGCATGTTGAAGAGTATCCTCCTGAGGTTCCCATTCCTGCCACAATAGAGAAGTCACACAAACCATTACCTGTCTCATCCAGAGTCAACTGAATGGAGATAGGAAACCCCAAATCTAGGAAACAAAAGAAAAACTAAGGACAGCAGCCAGTGTCATTGTAGGAGGATAAAGTAGGAAAAACAGTTTGAGTTCTGCTCTTTCTTATAATTGCCTTGGAGCAATCAATAGCTGCTCTCCCCTTTCAGAAATTAATAGTAATAGCCCAGACTGCTGGTCTAGGAGCAAAACTGGAGCAAAAAAAAAAAAAACCAGCTCAAAAGTCCTGTTCCTGTGAAGCATTTCTGAACACAAGTGAAAGCTGAGTAGACTCTGCATTCCCTGCTCTCCCAACCTGGGGCTGGGATGATCATCTCTGAGTTCCTCTTTCCAGGGCTGCCTCTACCTCAGAATCTGAAGGGGAAGACTGGGGCTCAAGAATTGCTTGGTGGATTATACCAAATATGAGTGTCCTATTTGGGGCTTTCTCTTGGACTTCCCCATTTTCTTTTCTTCTTCATGAGAACAAAGCAATAAAAAACAAAAATAGGGGGAAATACAAGGTATGAAAATTAAATAATGGGAATAAATAACACAGTAAGTGTTCTACATGGTTAAATGGATACAACTGGAGAATGAATTAGTGAGTCGGAGTATCAGATGAGATGTCTCCAGAAAGAAAATAGGGGAAGATTCAGAAATAGAAAATATAAAAGGATAGTTAAGAAATTTGTAGAAGCACCAGTATCCAGAAAATAGGAGTCATGGAATAGAAGAAAAAAATAAAATAGAAATGGAGACGAGAAAATATTTGAAGAATCAATGGAGATAAAGTCCTCAGAATTAAGGAAGATAAATAACCTCAAACTGAAAGGGTGTATAGAATTCCAAAAGGAGAGAGAAGGAAAATCCAACACTTACATACACTAGAATGAAATTTAAGAAAACCACACTCAAAGAAAAAATTCTGAAAACTCTCCAAAAGAGCACATCAACTGCAAATGAAAAAGAATAAAATGGACATCACATTTTTTAACCACAGTGTTAAATGAGAAAAGATAATAGAGTATCAGTTTTAAAGCACTGGAAAAGATGCTTTGAACCAGAATTCCATTCCCGTCAAGGCTGTCATTCAAATATAAGAATGTAATAAAAATATTATCCAACATACAGGCTTGAGGAAATCGGCCATGCTAAGAGTCACATTAAAACTTTTTGAAGATGTCATACTCAGGAAAAACAAATCCAGAAGAAATTGCAAGAATTACATGAAAGAAAAAGGATCACACATCTTGGAATTTTTGTTGTTGTGGATATTAACATGGGGAAAATGTTCAAAGAATATGAAAGCATGCTTAAGCTATATAAAAGATACAGATATGAAAATGTCTAAATAACAGAAGCAGAAATCTTTTATTTTTAATCTTTTTACTGAACTAAAATGAAGAAGACATATCAAAAAATTAAATAAATATAAATGGTCTAAATTTTCCAATTAAAAAACATAAATTTTTAGATCTTTAAAAACAAAATTCACATATGTACTATTTGTGAGATATATCTAAAGCGTTAAAACACGAAAAAGTTAAAAATTAAAGAATTTTTTAAAAGTAGCAGACATATATTAGACAAAACATACTTCAAGAGAAGAAGGCATAATTAGGACTTGAGGATCACTCAGTAGTGATGAAAGAGTTCTCCAAGAAGACAGCAATTCAAAATATGATTGCATCTAATTAACTAGCTTCAAAATATAAAGAGAAAGACTAGAAATTCAAGGGAAAATTGGCAAATCCACTACATCATGGAGGGAGATTTCAACCATTGATAGGTCTCAATTATTTAAAAGTTGGGCAGACAAAAATCAACAACACAATTAACAAGCTTGACCTAATAACCACAAACAGAATTCTGTACCCAGTAATTAGAAAATGCACAACCTTCTCACACAGCATGAAACGCTTTTATTTTTTTAATCTTCCAATAATCAATGAAGGATTCAGTTGAGTTCATAGAAACTCAAGAAAAAAACTACATCTCCTAGCTTCACTACATACGGCCATGTGACTAACAGCAAGTGAGATATGACTGAAGTGAACTATGCGACTTCCCCACGAGGCCCTTAAATGGCATCTCACTGCCTGGCTCAAGAAACAACCAAGAGGTATCTTAGACCATGCAAAGAGAGCAAAGCAATAAGACAGAAGGATCCTGGATTCCCAGACACTGAGGGCTGCTAGTCTGCTTATACTCGGGATATTTCGTGAGAGAGAAAATTCGATCAAGTTGAAATCTCCTCTTGCAGTGGGATGAGGTCCTTTCAGTTTTGTCTCCCTCAGGATCTCTAGCACAGAGTATGTGTTGGAACTGGCAAATCTAAAGCAAAGCACACCAAACTCACTCAAGAAAGAGAAGACATTGATAAGGACCGTAGACCATTCTTTCTCTTGCAGCAAAAACTTAGATGCTGGTGGAGATTTTGAAGGGGACTCTCCACATGAGATCAGAATCTTTCACCAGTCAGTTCTGGGACACCATCAGATAAGCAGGGCCTGGTGAAAGGAGTCCTGCCCACCCTCATTCCCACAGAGGGGAAGGGCAGAGAAATAAAGAGGAACTAAGAGAGGAAACACGTGAAGGAAGTGACAGCGACTGGTACTGGAGGGCAGCCGTTACCTAGGAGCAGGCAGGCTCGTTATGCCAAAACCATATTTGTTTTGAGGTTGGATTGGAGGAAGGAGTGCTCCTTTGTAAAAAAAAATAAATAAATAAAATAGTTTCTGAATGCAACAGGAAAAGTGGGAGGCAGGTGGTTAAGCGTAGGCCATGGTGAAAAAATAAACCCCTTCATCACAAATCGCTGAAGACGGGTGGACACAAGACTGAAGAGAACTGGAGATGGCGAACGACTCTGAGGAGAATAACTCTCTGTGGTGACGTCGACAGACTTGGAGTCACGTGATAGGGGGCAGCTCAAGCTTAACGTCCCGGCAGAGAGCCCCAGCCCTCTCCGCAGTCACGGGGGAGGACGTAGCAGGAACTCTAGAAGCACAGGCCAACTCATGAGGCGGAAAAGTAGCCATCTTTGACGGTTGTGCCGTCTTTTCTTTCCAAGGATTTCCTTGGCCGGCTGACGTGTCGCGCCCACCACCGGAAAGGGGCGAGGCTGGAGATAAGCCCAGATGCGGGGGCTGGACGTGCACAGCAAAACCCCAGCAGCTGGAGGCATCTTAAGTGCCTTCTCCTCTCCCTTCTGGAAGCCCTTCCTACCACCTAGACCTTCTCTACCCTGTCCCCTTCTTCCTCACCCCAACACACCCAACCCCTTCCAGAACATTCTTTCAGAGCCCTCTTCTGAACCCCCACGCTCCACACCGTAAAGCCACTGGAATCCTAGTGTGTGTCTGGGAAGGCAGCCATGGAAAGTCCAGGGCAGCACTACCTTCCCAGGGCTATTTACAGTTTAAAAGAGAACCCTATAGAACACCTCTTGAGAGGCCCTTGGGCTGCGAGGAGATCCAACCTGTCCATCCTAAAGGAAATCAGTCCTGAATATTCATTGGAAGGACTGATGCTGAAGCTGAGACTCCAATCCTTTGGCCACCTGATGCGAAGAACTGACTCATTGGAAAAGACCCTGATGCTGGGAAAGATTGAAGGCTGGAAGAGAAGGGGACGTCAGAGGGTGAGATGGTTGGATGGCATCACCGACTCGATGGACATGAGTTTGTATAGACTCCGGAAGTTGGATGGACAGGGAGCCTGGCGTGCTGCAGTCCATGGGGTCACAAAGAGTCTGACACTTAGAGTCACTAAGTCAGACTTAGTGACTGAACTGAACTGAACTGAACTGATAGAACACCAGTGGGTGCATGGCGGCCAAGTCACTTCAGTCGTGTTGGACTCTGTGTGATACTATGGACTGTAGCCCGCCAGGTTCCTCTGTGCATGGGATGCTCCAGGCCAGATACTGGAGCAGGTTGCCATTTCCTCCTCCGGGGGATGTTCCCCAACCAGGGATTCAGCCTGAGTCTCTTAAGTCTCCTGCATTTACAGGTGGGTTCTTTTACCACTAGCGCCACCTGAGACGTCCCATAGAACACCCATGAGCCTCCAAGTCTGTACCTCAACCCTGGTGAGGTATCTGAATCCAGGTGAGGTATCTGAATCCCTGTGGAGCTTTACAAAATACAGATTTTGGATGGCCGCTCCTCATCTGGGTAAACAGAATATCCAGAGAAGGCGGTGGGGTGGGAATGTGCAGTTTTCAGTCATTTGCCTAAGGGATTCTGATGTCTGCCAAGGCTGAGAGCCAGGGCTGGAGGCAGTATCAGAGAGACTTTGATACTTTGTAGCTCCAGCTTCACTGACTCACAAAGGCTAGAAGGTTAAAAAGAGATCGAAGATGTACCAAGACCTACAGAGAGACTTCCAACTGTTGTTCTTGCCTATTAAGGGCCTTAATTGGCTTGCTAATAGACATTCTATGTTTAAGGACATGATCCTGAACACAGACGTTATCAACTTCAAATGTCATTTTCGTTGAGTTATCGTTGAACTCAACTGTGATCCCCCATCATGTCAATTAAATTGAAACCAGATTTCCCACGAAGGCTCTCCACAGTGGCCCTCCCCTGCTTAAAAACCTTCTTCTTGTGTCCCTCTCCCCTAATGGATTTCTTCCATTCCCTCTTCCCGGGAATCTTCTCCTCACTGTCCTACCACAATCTCTCCTTCATCCTTTAGGATGGACACCTACACCTCCATCTTCCCTTTCTAGGAAGCCTTCTATATCTTTTCCAGCAAGGTTTGCATCTTCTTCCTCCAAGTCTGCCTCTACCAGAGCTCAGATACATTGTCTGGGGGTATCTACACCTCCATCCTCCCAAACTTGGAACTCTACAAGTGCTGGAAATGGGGCTTGATCATCACTGTGTCCCCAGTGTCTTGCACAAAGCCTGTCTGTAGTAAACGGTCAATAATAAATGCTGGAGGAATTAAATGAAAGTACAAATGGAAAAAAGCCCACTTGAAGCTTATGTACACAATGCTCTCTCTCTCTTCCATCTTCCTCAAAATTTCATTCTTTTGGCATGGAATAATCTGAAAACCACACACCTACCACGAGGGCAGTGATGGTGTCTCCTCTATTCTCCCTTGTATCCCCAGTGCCTGGGACCAGGCTTGGCACATTGTAGATGCTCAAGAGCTCTCTGTTAACTAGGAGTCAATCCTTCAAACATATTGCCCTAAATCCACCTCCTCTACCCACTCGCCCCACTCCCTCCCAGCACTGTCCCCAACAGAACCTGCCTCTTGTTGTCACATCTTCATGGTGTGACTGAGTCAAACAAACCCATGCCTAAGTAAATTGAACATTTCAGGAGTTTCTTGCTCCAAAGCAGATATGATCTGATGATCTACTCACCACTCAAGCAAAGACAAAAGTAAGTGTCATTTACAGAAAAGCCAACTTCTGTAAATCTCCATCCGTCCTACCATTCTGTCTCCATCTAGAATTATGGTACAAATATACTGATTTGGAGCCTAGGTAAATTTTTTTCCAAGGCGATGCAGTCCAGAAATTGATTATGTACTCATTTTCCCCTACGTACAAAAGAGAAAAAGAAAGTCTGTGGTGCAGACTTTATAGGTAACTATTAGTTATTATTAATAGTCAGGTAACTATTTGAGTAGGTGGAAGAACAGAGTATTCTGCTCCATTAAACATGGTAGTAGACTGAAAATTGCTGTTTACATCATTCATTCCCTAAGTTTCCAAGAATTAGAACATAATGAAATACACTTCCAGTAAAAACCTATTGAACCTGACCCCATCTTTCTTCACTGGCTTCTGGACCTATGTGATCCCAGGATCAGTCTGAGTGACCTTATCTTCTTACCAAAGGTACAGAATTCCTGTGGTTAGAGGACCCATCTGAAAGGGTGCTGTGTGCGTTGGCTGGGCACACACTGTCCCCTCCACACACACTGGGTCTGTCTGTGCCTCGGCGCTCAGCCTGTAACAGTTTCACATCAATGAACTTCAGTGCCTCCTTGTACTGGCCTGTTTGCTGATGAAGTCAGCCACTGACCTCCCGCTCTGGCTCTGCACTCCCAGGCTTCATCTGCTTGCATATTCTAATGGGAAGCTCAGTTGTTTTACTTTATACTACTTTTTTAGTTTCTTTCTCCTGACATTTATATTTGCACTTTGGGTACAGCCAATGAGCCATAGCTTTTATGAAACAGTGCTAGAGGGCCATGTACCACAAGATAAAACAGCAAGAAAAACCTTATGCTTTGAGCTTAGAATAATCCTTTCTATTAAAACACCTGCATTTTGATGGCTGTCACTGTGAGGTGAGAAAGATGAGTTGACCACCTGTGTCCAGAGACACTGGTGAAAAATTTGGAAGACTGATCTAACGAGACCTTGTCGTTAAGCCTGGAGTGCATGACAGATGAGTCACCATCTGGCTCTCCTGATATTTCTAATAATAACATCAATAATGATAATAATAATGGCTATCATTTTATGGGGTAGGTATTATTATTCCCCTTTTACAGGTTAGAAAACTGAGGTTTAGACTGTAAAAAGCCAGGATTGAGAGCTCATAAGTGAGGTTGCTGATACTCTGACCCATCTGCATGATGCTAAAGCTCATTCTCTTTGCTACTCTGCAATGAGAGGTCAGTACCATCCCCGTCTTGCGCGTGTGCGTATGCACACATACGCCCCATCATTAGAGAGCGTCTGTGATTATTTTGGTTACCCAGCATCCCTGGGTTTGGGGGACCCTTCATCCTGTGGGTGCATTTGGTGGGAGGCAAAGTCAAGAAGGTCTTCGTACGGAAGCTGAACACGTGAACTACTCCCATTCCTGCCCACGTTGCTATTAGGTCTCACGCACGTGGCCCAGGCTCAGCCCATCTGGGATCTGACTCAGGAGTGAAGATGGGGAGACGCAGGGACCACAGAGAGCCATCCCAGTGAGGCCACGGAGGCTTCCATGCTGCGAAGGGCCAGTGCTCAGGGTGTCTCTGTGGGGTCCTGGCTGCAGTCTTGGCTCCCCTCTGTCCTGTCCGCCGTCTTCTGTTTTGCTTTATGAGCTGGGCTTGTAATCAGAGTGTGTACACAAACCAAGACCAAGCATCTCAACACTGAGGGTGTCAGTGCCAACCAAGTAGGTCACGAGGATGCCTGGGGGTGGAGAGGGGCTGAACAGTCAGCCAGCCCCTCCAACTCCCACCCTGTGACTCCTTACTGCACACGTGGCCGGAAGTGGGACCAGAGCTCGACAGTGTCCCCAGGCGGGAGGCCCGGTTAACAGCCTGCTCCGGCTGCCGTGGGCCAGGCTGGCACAGCAGGCCCTCACTGCTCACAGCTCCAGAGGCTGGGAGTCCACGACCAAGGTGCCAGGAGGGTTGCTCTGTGGGCGTGTTCCCATACGGCCAGTCCTCTGTGCCTTTGTGTGTCTTATCTCCTCTTTTCATTGGACACAAGTCTGATTGGATTAGGGTCCCCCCCCCCTTTATGGCCTTATTTTAACTTAATCACCTTTTGAAACTCCTCCATCTCCAAATATAGTCACATTCTGAGCTACTGGGAGTTAGGACCTCCACATAAAGGTTTGGGCAGGGAACACAATTCAGTCCATTGCAGTGTCAAATAATTTCGTTTGTCTTCATTATACTTTTGTGTCTGTGTGTTAGTCGCTCAGTCGTGTCCACCTCTTTGTGACCCCATAGGCCATAGCCCAGGCTTTGCAGGTGGTGCTAGTGGTAAAGAATCCACCCGCCAATGCAGGTTGAGTCCCTGGGTTGGGAAGATCTCCTGGAGAAGGGAATGGCAACCCACTCCAGTGTTCTTGCCTGGAGAATCCCATGGACACAGGAGCCTGGAGGGCTACAGTCACAGCGTCACAAAGAATTGGGCATGACTAAAGCGACTTAGCACACAGACTATAACCCACCAGGCTCCCCTGTTCAATTGTGTCTGACTCTTTGCAACCCCATGGACTGTAGCCCACCAGGCTCCTCCACCCATGGGATTCTCCAGGCAAGAGTACCAGAGTGGGTTGCCATTTCCTTCTCCAGGAGATCTTCCCCACCCACAGATCAAACCCACGTCTCTTAAGTCTCCTGCATTGGCAGGCAGGTTCTTTACCACTAGCGCCACCTGGGAAGCCCATCTATTGAATGGGGGTATGCTAATAAAACATTGAAATTGGTATTCCATTCATCACAGCCTCACCGGGACTTGAAATTTTAATTTGAGAAAGTGGGAGACACATTAGTCTTTAAACAACAAAGGTGCACAGTCTCAGTCAGCCCCTCACAATGTCCTCACATCCCAGAGTCTGACACCCAGTCACTGGGACCTGGGGTCCAGCCAGGGTGATGGTCCAAAATTCTAGCTGGCTGCTGCAGCAAGGAGGCTTCACAGAGAGGAACAGCACTTCCTCCCCGCCTGCCTGTCTGGTCATCCTGTGTGTCCCCAGCTTCTTACTGATCACTTGGGATCTATAGGCTTGGACTCTGTGCTCTCAGCCCCACATCCATCTTGAGGTCATCAGTTGCTTGGAGCCTGCCTCTGCCTTGTTCCCTGAAGACGTCACACAGCAGAGACACTCACCTGTCACCAGGCTGGGTCCTCAGCCACCAAAGTATTTTACCTGCCACATGAGCCTGCGTTTAAGTGGAAAGAAGTGATTACCCAAAGGGTTTTGCTTTCAACTTAGGCTAAACAGCACCTGTGGGACTTCTCTTGTGGTCCAGTGGTGGAGATTCCACACTGCCAATCCAGATAGTGTGGATTCAATCCTTAGTCAGGGAACCGAGATCCCACATGCTGTGCAACACTGCCAAGAGATTTTTTTTTTAATTTTTTTTATCCACTTTTAAAAAAAATAAGTGATCAAAAGAGATTGAGGGGAGAACTGGCGTGTCCTTAGCTGAATCAGTTACCCATTACCACAAGCCTTGTCTGTCTTCTTTGTTTTAAATGTAATCCACAAAGCCTCTCCTCCAAGCTTAGACAGTAGACACCATCTTTTCCCCCAGAAAAATGACTCCTGGGAGGACTGCAGACCTTCCAGGGAACTCTGATGCTCTTAGCAACACCCTCCCCCTCCCCTCCCCTATCCTTTTGCAGATCAAGCAGCCTCCATGGAGGGTCTTTCCCAAGGATATCTTCCTCTCTGAAAGAGCTGCCTCTAACCCAGAGACCATGTCAGGCTGGGAAAGGAGACTTGGGCTGGATTTCTGAAGAGAGGAGCTTCTTCTCACTCGAGGCTTACTGACTCGGGGACCTTGGGCAAGTCATGGCAGACTCTTTTCCCCAGCTCTAAAAATGGCAACAACAGGATGGCCCAGCCCACCAAGGAAGCTCTTTGAGGAAGCAGACAAGATAACACACTAGTAAGTGTCTGAGAACCACACAGAGCTCTTTTAACACTTGTCCCTTCCCCGTTGCTGCCTGCCAAGGTCCTGCCCATCCTACAAGGCCCCTCTTCGCTGCGGGTGGGGGGCGGTGGGGGCCTGAGATTTAGCTATGGGAACAATCCTAGAGTCTAGAGCCAGCATGACCTGCAGCCACAGCTGCAGTCCACTTGCCTCCAAGGACTAGAGGGACGTATGTGGGAACCCTGCCTCTGACATGCCATGATTTAGAGGGGGGTTGGGACACGGGGCAGCAGAGGGTGTCCACCAGAGCCCCACATCCAGAATGGACTCAGTCAGCTTGGCGTTTACTTGCATTAACTGACACCCAGGCTATCAGGAGAATCTTGTTGAGGGAGGAGAGCTTAGAGGAGAACTGGTTCTGTTGGCCTTAATGACTGGGTTTGAGCCCCAGTGGAGAGAAAGCTAGAAGAGTTTCTATTTTTGAATAAATGGGGTAAATGGGTGACAATAGGTCTTTTAGTCTGTTTGGACTGCTGTGACAAAATACCACAGGTGGGGTAGCTTATAGACAACAGATTTTCTTTTCTAACAGTTATGGAAGTGGAAGTCCAAGCTCAGAGTGCTTGTGTGGTCAGGTGAGGGCTCTCTTCTGGGTTAGACTTCTCACTGTGCCCTCACAGAGTAGAAGGCCCAGCAAACCCTCCAGGATCTCTACTGTAAGGGCATTAATCCCATTCATGAGGGCTCCACCCTTATAGTCTAATCACCTTGTGACTCCATCACATTGAGCATTAAGATTTCAACATAAGAATTCAGAGGGTGGCATAAACATTCATTCTCCAACTGAATTCAAAGTTCCAGAGAATAGCAAGGAGAGATAAGAAGTCCCGGATGGCTTAATGGTAAAGTATCTGCCTGCCAATGCAGGAGATGTGGGTTCGATCCCTGGGGCAGGAAGATCCCCTGGAGTAGGAAATGGCAAACCACTCCAGTATTCTTGCCTGGAAAATTCTGTGGACAGAGGAGCCTGGTTGGGCTACAGTCCATGGGATCACAAAGAGTTGGACACAGCTTAACAAATAAAGTTTCCCCAAAGTATCTGGCTGCCACTTTCTTACATGAACATTTTAAAGAGGTTTAGGAAAACAACAGAGTGGAAGGGACAAGGGATGTCTTCAGGAGAACTGAAGAAGTCAAGGGAACATTTCATGCAAGGATGGGCATGATAAAGGACAGAAACACTAAAGACCTAAAAGAAGCATAAGATATCAAGAAGAGGTGGCAAGAATATGAAGAATACACAGAAGAACTATACAAAATAAGGTCTTAATAATCTGGATAACCATGTTAGTATGGTCACTCACCTAGAGCAGACATCCTAGAGTGTGAAGTCAAGTGGGCCTTAGGAAGCATTACTAATAAACTAGGGGTGTAGAATTCCAGCTGAGCTATTTCAAATCCTAAAAGATGATGCTGTTAAAGTGATGCACTCAATATGCCAGCAAATTTGGAAAACTCAGCAATGGCCACAGGACTGAAAAAGGTCAGTTTTCATCACAATCCCAAAGAAGGACAGTGCCAAAGAATGCTCAAACTGCTGTGCATTTGCACTCACTTCACATGCCAGTAAGGAAACCCTTAAAACTGGCTTCAGCAGTACATGGATCAAGAACTTTTAGACGATCAAGCTGGTTTTAGAAAAAGCAGAGGAACCAGAGATCAAATCCTTTGGATCATAGAGAAAGCAAGGGAATTCCAGAAAAACATCCACTTCTACTTCGTTGATTACACTGAAGCCTTTGACTGTGCGGATCACAACAAGCTGTGGGAAATTCTTGAAGAGATGAGACTACCAAACCATGTTACCTGTCTCCTGAGAAAACTGTCACCTGTGTGGTGTGATGTGTGTAAGTGTGTAGGACAAGAAGCAACAGTTAGAACCAGACATGGAACAATGAAGTGGTTCAAAATTGGGAAAGGAGTATGACAAGGCTGTACATTGCCACCTTAACTTAAATGCAGAGTACACCATGCAAAATGCCAGGCTGGATGAATCACAAGCTGGGATCAAGATTGCCAGGAGAAACATCAACAACTTCAGATATGCAGATGATACCACTCTGATGGCAGACAGAGCCTCTTGATGAGGGTGAAAGAGGAGAGTGAAAAAGCTGCCTTGGAACTCAACAGTAAAGAAACTAAAATCATGGCATCCGGTCCCATCACTTTATGGCAAATAGTAGGGGGAAAAGTGGAAGCAGTGAAAACTTTTATTTTCTTGGGCTCCAAAATCACTGCATATGGTGACTGCAGACATGAAATTAAAAGACACTCTCTCCTTGGAAGGAAAGTTATGACAAATCTAGACAACTTATTAAGAAGCAGAGACATCACTTTGCCAACAAAGGTCCATATACTCAAAACTATGTTTTTTCCAGTAGTCATGTATAGATGTGAGAGTTGGACCAAAAATAGGCTGAGCACCGAAGAATTGATGCTTCTGACCTGTGGTGTTAAAGAAGACTCTTGAAAGTCCGTTGGACAACAAGGAGGAAACCAGTCAATCCTCAAGAAAATCAACTCTGAATATGCATTGCAAGGACTGATGCTGAAGCTGAAGCTCCAATCCTTTGGCCACCTGATGTAAAGAGCTGACTCATTTGAAAAGACCCTGATGCTGGGAAAGACTGAAGGCAGGAGGAGGAAGGGGCAACAGAGGATGAGATGGTTAGATAGCATCACTGACTCAGTGGACATACATTTGAGCAAACTCTGGGAGATAGTGAAGGACAGAGGAGCCCATGTCCTTCAACTCATGTTGCAGTTCATGAGGTCACAAAGAGTTGGAAACGATTTAGCAACTGAACATTAACAAGCAAAGATTAAGGAAAAGTAAGAGAGTTAGATGTGGTGCGATGTGAGGTGTGTGTGTGTAGTATGGGTACGTGTGTGGTATGTATGTGTGTGTGGTATGAAGGGGTGTATTGGGTATGTGTGTGTGTGTAGGGGGTGCTGGGTATATGATGCGTGTGTGTGTGTTTGGTGTTGGAGTGGTATTGGGGGTGTGTGTATGTGTGGTGTGATGTACGTGTGGTGTGTGTATATGTGTGTCTGGTGTTGGTATATGAGTGGTGTGGTGTGGGGAGTTGGTGTATGTGTGGGGAGTTGGTGTATGTGTGGGGAGTTGGTGTATGTGTGGCACGATGTGATGTGTGTGTAGAGGGTATTAGGTATGTGTGGTGTGATGTATTTATGTGTAGGGGTGTGGGTATGGTATGATGTGTGTGTGTGTGGGAGTGTGTGTGTGGTGTGATGTGTGTGTGTAGGGGTGTGTGTGTAGTGTGATGTGTGTGTGTAGGGTGTATGTGTGGTGTGATGTGTGTGTGTAGGGTGTATGTGTGGTGTGATGTGTGTGTATAGGGGTGTGTGTGTGGTGTGATATGTGTGTATGTAGGGGTGTGTGTGTGGTGTGATGTGTGTGTAGGGTGTGTGTGTGGTGTGATGTGTGTGTGTAGGGGTGTGTGTGTGGTGTGACATGTGTGCATGTAGGGGTGTGTGTGTGGTGTGACGTGTGTGTGTGTGTAGGGGTGTGTGTGTGGTGTGACGTGTATGTAGGGGTGTGTGTGTGGTGTGATGTGTGTGTGATGCGTGTGTATGGGGCAGCAGGAGCAGGGAGGCGCCCTGGCAGCAGGACGAGCTGGGAGGAACCACAGGCTCCCCTGCAGCCCCTGCTCCCTGGCACCCCTTCCCCCCCGGCTCGGGCTCCTTCTATTTCTCTTCCCATCAGCCCAGCACAGGGAAGGGAGGAGGGAGCAGGAAAGACAGACCAGTCCTTCCAAGATGGCCCTCCGTTTCTTCCTCCTCTCCTCCTGCCCCGAGACCCCGTGCCCAGCCTCAGCCTGGAGAACAGAGGTGAGTGGACACTTTCTTAGCAAGCAGCTCAGTTCAGGGCCCTGCAGCGCAAAACAGACCTCTGTCTTCTTTGGCTGGAAAAAATGTTGGCAAGACACAAGCGCGCAAGGGCGCGCACACACACACACACACACACACACACAGTAAAAGCAGAAGATGCCACTGACCCTTCCACTGTTGATGTCCCTCGCCTCCCCAGACGAGCTATCTGAGTCGTGGCCTGCGGCACACCGTGGGAGCCGGCACGGACTCAGGGCCACACGAAGCGCACACACTGCGGCGGTGAGCCACTCTGGCGACGTGTCTGCTGCCCGTGGAATCCTGAGTCCCGCACAGACACCCCCCACCCCGCGGAGGTGAGGCCAAGGCCGAAACCAGGCTGGAGGCTGAGTCCTGAACACGCAGCGGGGCTCTCGCCAGAGCCGCGGAGCAGGGGCCCGCGAAAATTATGCGCCCTCATGTGCCCAGCGGGGCGGCTCATGGGCCTGCATATTTTGACCCTTCCTGGGGCCGGTGGGGATGGTTTGCGCCGAGGGACCGGGGTGTGGCAGGGCCAGGGGCAACTTTGTTTTTTGCAAACATCGTTTCCGGAAATAGCTTGGGAAGAACTGAAAACCGAAGTGGAATGCATCCAGGCGCCAGAAACACTCTCCTGCTGCATTCCCTGGACTGAGACCATTCTACTGCCTCCTTAAACTTCCTCTTGCGGCTGCTTCCAGCCAGGCCTCCCTTCACTTCCAAAATGTTCTTCAAAGGACGTCCCACCAGGAACATACAGCAAGCTGTTTGGTCATCCAAGAAAAAAAAAAGCATGGTCAGAAATGGCTCCAAGGACTTCACTAGTGATCCAGTGGTTCAGCCTCCACGCTTCCAGTGCAGAGGGCACAGGTTGAATCCCTGGTCCAGGAGCTAAGATCCTACCATTTGGTGCAGTCAAAAAGAGAAAAAGACATGGCTCCAATCCATCCAGAAAATTAAAAGGCTGCTGTGTGAAAGGATTCTTCTCACCGACTCCCTCATGGTGCCCTGGGGGTGTGGTTCCATGGGAGTTTTACCCCCACATAAGAAGTGGGGAGGTGACAGGTTCACACTGTCAGACCAAGGGATCCTTTGACCCCACATTCTTTGCATCCCTCTAGAACCCCGAGCATAAATAATACATTTACCTACATAACTCAACCCATTTGGTTGTATATCAGTGTTATTGTGAGTTCCGTGTGAGTTATTATGAGTTCATGGTGTGGGTCTGAATCTAAACTGAAATGCCTTTTCTGCTCCCCTAAGAGACAGAATGTTCTTTGAGGATCAGAGAGCTGTAAGAGTCAGCCCACAGTGCACTGGAAGAATAAGGGGCTGGAGTAGAGAGGGTAGGAGAAGAAATGGTTCAGGACAAGAGGTAGCCTGAAGGGGCCAGCAGACCCCTTACAGCAGAGTAAGGAGTTGCCGGGAGATTTGGACTGGGGGTGAACTGATCCCCTAAGCTTGACTCTACAGCCAGCAGGGCCAGGCAGCCAGGAAGAGGGACTTGATTAAGATCAAGTCCAAGACCAGGGGACTATCCCATGCTGGATAGGCCTGTCCTCTGCCCCCATGAGTATTGCAGAGGTCCTAGTCAGCTGCACCCACATCCTCACTCTAGGGTCAGCTCTCTGGTTCTGGAAGATCTGCATGAGTGACGGCCATGAGTGACCTACCAGGAGAGGTCCCCGAGGGGACCAGAGCAGGGTACTGCTGGCTACCCCCAGGGCCTGCAATCACAGCAGGAAAGACAGAGAAAAACAAGCAGCTGGCTTGTCCAGGAGGCATTATTGTGCTTAACAAACCAGGTGTTCAGACATTATCCAGGAGAAATTGAAATCCTTATACATGCTGATGGAAGGGCAAAATGGTGCGGCCACTGTGAAGATCAGTCTGGCAGCTCCACCACAAATTAAACATATATACATGCCAGCCGCTCAGTCCTGTCCAGCTCTTCATGGTCCCGAGGAATGTAGCTTGCCAGACTCCTCTATCCATGGGATTTTCCAGGCAAGAATACTGGAGTGGTTGCCATTTCCTCTTCCAGGGGATCTTCCCGACCCAGGGATCGAACCCACGTCTCTTGTGTCTCCTTCATTGGCAGGCGGGTTCTTTACCACTAGCACCACCTGGGAAACCCTGAAAGAAGGATGCCTACCAACATTGTCTCCGTCCTTATGGGAAGCCCATATGACCCAACAATTCCACTCCTAGGTGTGTACCCAAAAGAACTTGAAAGCAAGTGTTCCAACAAAAACATCTACAGGAATATTTGTGGGAGCAGTACTCATAAAAGCTGAAAGGTAGAACAATCCAAAGGTCCATCAGCGAATGAACAGATCAACAAAATGTAGCATATTTACACAATGGAATATTATTTGGCCATAAGAAGTGAAGCACACATGCTACAACATGAGTGAGTCTTGGAACCATTATGCTACGGAAAAGAAGTCAGACACAAAAGGCCACATGTTGGGTGCATCCATTTAAAGGAAATGTCCAGAATAGGTAAATCCATAGATACAGAAAGCAGATTTGTGACTGCCAGGGGCAGGGGGTGGGGCTGAGCAGAAATGGTGAGTTACTGCTTGGCAGAAAGAAGGCTTCTGTTTGGGATGATGAAATATTCTGGAACTAGAATGTACTTAATGCCACTGAATTGTACACTTTGAAATGGTTAAAAGGATAAAGTTTCTGTTATGTCTATTTTACTACAACTGGAGAGGGAAAGGGAGGCTGGAGAAAAAAATAAAAGTTATCCAGTAATTTTTCCAGTTCACAAAATTTGATTTATTGGAAAGAAACTTGATCCACAACAGATGAGATGCTAAGTGTCAGGCGTTTAGTCATGCTATGATGTCAGGTTTGCTTCATCTGGAAACAACACTTTGCAGAGTGTGTGCTGAGTCCAGGGCTCAGATTCCCACTCTTCCTCATGGTGACGCTGAGAGAGAGATGGGGAGCTGAGGTCCTAGGGGAGCAGAAACAGTGGCTTGCTGAAGGTCACGCAGGCTCGGGGTGACAGTCCCTAGTCTCTGGATCCAGGGCTCCTACCCCCCAGTCTCCTCGCTGCCTGTTCATGTGGCATCTCAGGCCTGAGACTTGAAATTCCTGGCAGAAAACCTCTACCTGAAACTCAAGAAAGTCCACAGTGGGTTGCCTGAGCTCACTATGACATCAGAGAAGTTTGTGTTCTTCTCCTGCCCAAATTCTGCCCATGGGGAGGCAGTCACTCCACCCAAAGGCATGAGGATCATAAAACCAATAAAGGGATTTTTTTTTTCCTTTTCCCTCCCCATGGTCAGTCTCCTGGCTGTGTCCTTCAGTTTTTTGTTTTTTTTTTTTGGCTTTTGTTTTTGACTGCACTGGGTCTTCATTACTGTGCACGCGCTTTCTCTAATTGCCGCAAACTTTCTCTAATTTCTCTAGTTGCAGGGAGTGGGCTTCTCCTTGCGGAGGCTTCTCTTGTTGCGGAGAACAGGCTGTAGGGCTTGCTGGCTTCAGGAGCTGTGGTGCGTGGTCCTAGCTGCCCCACAGCACATGGGATCTTCCTGGACCAGGGATCGAACCCGTGTCCCCTGTACCTGCAGGTGGATTCTTAACCGCTGGACCACCAGGGAAGTCCTGGCTGTGTCCTTTTAAAAAAACATCTCAAGAACTCAGGCATGCTTCGATCAACCCACGTGACCTCTGTGTGTGCAAGTGCCATGTACGGTATGTCCCAAAAAGTGTGTTGAAGTTCTCACCCCGGTGCCTGCGAGTGTGGCCTTGTTTGGGAATCAGGTCGTGAAGATGCAATCGAATTGGAGGTCACAATGGATGAGAAAGGGCCTGAGCCAATGACTTGTGTCCTTCCAAGAACACGGTGACACTGAGACACAGGGGAGAAAGCGTGTGAGAACAGAACCAGAGACTGGAGTGAGGCAAGTATAAGCCAAAGGATGCTTAAGGTGGGGTGTCAGAAGCCGCAGAGAAGCGGGCTGGATCCTCCTGCGGACCTGCCGACAGCTCCATTTCATACTTATGTGTTCTAAAACGATGAGAGAACAGATGCTAAAGTTATGCAGTTTGTGGTCATTTGTTACAGCGGCCTATGGAGGAAAACAAGGCTAGACGTCAGCCATTTCACGTGAAAGTGAAAGTGTTAAGTCGCTCAGTCTTGTCTGACTCTTTGTGACCCCATGGACTGTAGCCCACCAGGCTCCTCTGTCCATGGGATTCTCCAGGCAAGAATGCTACAGTGGGTAGCCATGCCCTTCTCCAGGGGATCTTCCCGAACCAGGGATCGAACCTGGGTCTCCTGCACTGCAGGCAGATTCTTTACCGTCTGAGTCTGACCTCAGCCGTCTGGGAGATGCTGAGTAGGCCTGAATGCAGGAGGTGAGCACCGCTGGCTTGCTGGTCCCCTGGACCCCCAGGGGCAGTGGCTGACCCTTGACAGGCACTGCCCCGGCCTCAGCCCCTGCCCCTCTTCTCTGTCTTCCCTCTCTCATGCCCTCCCTAGGCCAACAAAGTAGCCACAGATGATACATCAACCAATGGGCACAGCCGGGTACCTAGAAAACGTTTTTGGTGAACACTGTCATTTGAATCTCATATAATTTTCATGTGGCAAAAAGTTGATTCTTTTCAACATTTTTTTTTCAGTGTTACAGCTCTATTTATTTAGATAATAGCAGGAAAATCCATCTTTGAGGCGTGAGGGCACGTCGATCCAAAGACACGAAGAGAAGAGCACCCCATCGTGTGTGTGTGTGTGTGTGTGTGTGTGTGTGTGTGTGTGTAGGAGAGAGAGAGAGAGAGAGCATGCACTTTGGCTTTTCTTTTTATATGTTTTGTTTTGTTTTTTCCTAAACTGCTCTTAGCTAGCCCTTGGTACAAAAAGAGGCAGCAGGCTGGATTTGGCTCATGGGTGGCAGTTTGTTGACCCCTGCCTGACCTAGACAACCTCATTGGGTCCCATGTGGTTTGCGAGATTGCGCATGCCTCAGGGCAACTAAGCCTGTGTACCAGAACTACTGAGCCGGCAAGCTCTAAAGCCGAACAAGAGTAGCCACTGCAAAGGAGAAGCTAAATATGTATCAGTTCAGTTCAGTTGCTCAGTTGTGTCTGACTCTTTGCGACCCCATGGACTGCACTACACCAGGCCTCCCTGTCCATCACCAACTCCCGGAGTTTACTCAAACTCATGTCCACTGAGTCAGTGATGCCATCCAACCATCTCGTCCTCTCTCATCCCCTTCTCCTCCTGCCTTCAATCTTTCCCAGCATCAGGGTCTTTTCAAATGAGTCAGTTCTTCACATCAGGTGGCCAAAGGATTGGAGTTAAGCTTCAACATCATTGCTTCCAATGAACAACCCACAAATCTAATCCCTATCTTTTACCCAGCCTTCTCTCTGAGCTTTAAAGGCCTCAATCCATGCCCTCTTGGGTGTCTCATATGCATCAGACTTCCCAAATGTAACATTCTAGATGCAACTTTTTATTTCCCTCCCCACTTGAAGCTTATCTCCTCCCTCTGGCCCCCATCTCAGTTAATGGGGTTACCACTGCCTATCAGGCCAAAAATCTGTAGTCATCTTTGACTCCTTTCTTTTTCTCAAACTCCATGTTCAATCCTTCTGCAAAAACTATCAACTCTGTACTGCCTTCACAGGATATCCGTATCTGACAACTTCTCCCCACCTCCTCTGTTCTCATCCTCATCCAAGCCATCAGCCCCTCCCGATTCATCTCTGGAGCTTCCTACCATCTGTTTGCTACACAGCAGCCAATGAGGTCCTTTTGAACTTGAGCATCCTGTTCACCTACCCTCAATCCTGCCTCTCATCCTCCCAGTGCTCCCTGCCACCCTTAGAATAAAATCTAACACCTGAAGATCAAAGCCACAATGAGATACCACCTCACACCACTTAGGAGGGCAAAAGATCATCTATACCATGTCGCTAGATTCCAGGTATGTGCATTAATATATGACATTTGTTTCTCTGTCTCTGACTTACTTCACTCTGCGTGACAGTCTCTAGGTCCATCCACGTCTCTACAAAGGACTCAATTTTGTTCCTTTTTATAGCTGAGTAATATTTCATTGTCTATATGTACCACATCTTCTTTATCAGTTCCCCTGTTGGTGGACATTTAGGTTGCTTCCATATTCTGGCTACCGTAAATGTTTGCAAAACAGAAATAGAGACACAGACATAGAGAACAAACCTATGGACACCAAAGGGGAAAGGGGAGGTGGGATGAATTGGGAGGCTGGGATTGACATATATACTCTATTGACACTATGCGTAAGTAATAGGTAAGTAATGAGAACCTAGTGTATGGCTCAGGGAACCTTACTCAATGCTCCTTTTTCATGCTTTCATCAGTTGGCAATGCAGTAACACTAGGAAAAAAAAAAACAATTCTCCCCAAGAGTAAAACCACAATGACTCATGACTTGTTAAATCTAGATGTCATGGGGGAGGGGAGGAAATGCAGAGGAAAAGGGAAATTTACTGTTTCTTGGAAAAGAAGAAGCTTCAACTCAATACTGCATTATTCACCGTAACATCACTCATCATGACAAGCTGCTGTGTTTTTCATGAGGGCGGAAGATGTGATTCTTCAGGCGAATCAGATGGTATGCGGATGGTGGAGTCCCCTCTCCTCAATGAAAATGGAATAAACTCTATATTCAGGACGGCCAGGAGTGGGTCTCAAGGGAGGGATACAGAGGGTGATGCTGTTCTGGAAGCAGTGCCTGAGACGGGACATAGAGTGTCCCCACCTAGGAGGGTGGGGGACTCCTGGGGCTCGACCCCTCCCCACAGGCTCCCAGCCGACTCTGTCCATTGAGGTGAAACAGGAAGTGGGCGGGCAGGCCAGGCACTCTGCTCAGAGGGCAGCGGGGACTTCCGCAGCGAGGCTGTAGGAAATTTACCAAGTGGAACCTGGGGAGAGAAAGCGTGCATGTGCTTTCCCCAAGAAAAGCCCGGAGGAACTTAGGCCAAAAATAGGTGAGCGTGTGCGTGTGTGTGAGAGTATGTGTGAGTATGTGTGTGCATGTGTGAGAGTGTGTGAGTGTGTGTGTGTGAGAGTGTGAATGTGTGTGCATGTGTGTGAGAGAGTGTGTGTGTGCGTGTGAGTGTGTGTGCATGTGTGAGGGTGTGTGTGCACGTGTGAGAGTGTGTGTGTACATGTAGTTAGAGACTGTGTGTGTATGTGTGTGTGACTGCATGTGTGAGAGTGTGTGACTGTATGTGTGTGAATGTATGTGTGTGAGAGTGTGTGTGTGTGCATGTGTGAGAGAGTGTGTGTGCATATGTGTGCGCATGTGTGAGAGTGCATGCTTGTGTGTGAGTGTCTGTGCTTGTGCACACATGTCAAGTTCTGGTCATTTACGTAGCAGGCTCTGTGGCTCTCACCTCCCTAATCCTCCCACCCCCAGCCCTACCCCCGGCCCCCCACCTCTGCCTCTCAGGTGTTCCACGTGTCTGAGCATGCCCGGCAGCGTGTGAGGTGACATTCCACACCCCCACCTGCCGCACCCCCTCCCAGAAGCTAATCTGCGTGCACCAAGCTGTCAAGTGTCAACCTGAAAGGAACGGAAAGTTAGGCTGACAAGCTGGGCTGAAGGCTGAAAACAACAACCGTCATCGGGGGGCAGGAGGGGCTGTTGTACTTACAGTCTACTCTGATCCCTGCCACTGGAATTTATCCCCGTGGGAGGTAATCAGAGGAAGACAAGTGAATATCGCAGGAGTTGTTTAACCCAAAATATTAAAAGGTCAACCCAAGCAACTGAGGGGCCCACCACTGGCACCCCCCTGCCATCACTGTTGCACAGAGAGCCCAGCCCTGCAGTTTTCTGAGAACCTCAGCGGATGCAGAGTTGCCTTGGCCCTCTGAGCATCCCTTGGTGTTTGGGCAAAATAAGGAAGAGAGGCATTGGTTGTGTGGGGAAGTGGCAATGACCTGTGGGAGGCAACTTTCACTGAAGGCAAAAATGAGATGATTTCACCCAGCTCTGCAGATCCTTGAATGTAACTGAGCAGGAGAGGAAGACCACACAGAACACTGCTGAAAGGTGGACAGGTTACTTTCAGGAACCCTTGCTGTGGGCCCTCTGGGCACGCCCAGGAGAAAACTAGAACTGTTATATTCAAAGGCAACCAGGCATACAAGAAAACGTGACCCATGAGTGAAAGCCAACAGATGAGAGAAACACAAAGATTTCAGATACTTGAATTACTAGATGCAGACTCAGTCAATTCTGTCAAAGAAATAGTCAGCAAGATGGAAAATGTTAGCAAAAAACCAAAAACAAAAAAAAAAAAAGATCCTTCTCCAGGGGATCTTCCTAACCCAGGGATCGAACCTGGGTCTTCTGCATACCAGGGAGATTCTTTGCCATCTAGGTCTCCAGGGAAGACCCAAAAGAGTCACAATTGATATTAAAAAGAACTTCTAGTAGTGAAAAATACTTCAGTTAAAATTAAAGACCTAGAGGATGATTTTTGTAATGATTACTCACCTGAGGATCTCCCAGCAAGACAATAAAAAAGATACCCTTAGATACCCTGAGGATGTTAATGGGCAAATTTTTTAAATTTTTATTTTTTGGCCATACCAAGCAGCATGCAGAACCTTAGTTCCCTAGCTAGGGATTGAACCCAAGTCCCTTGCAGTGGACCAGAGAGTCTTAACCACTGGACCACCAGGGAAGTCCCCTAGTGGATGATTTTCACCACACTTTTAGACACAACTGTAGAGAAAATTTGTTTCCCACTACTAAAGCAGAAAAAGCTATCAAGATTATATTCTGGAAAGACAAAAAGATTAAAAAGTTCAGGTCAGTTCAGTTCTGTCGCTCTGTCATGTCCAACTCTGTGCAACCCCATGGACTGCAGCACGCCAGGCCTCCCTGTCTATCAGCAACTCCCGGAGTTTACTCAAACTCATGTCCGTTGAGTCAGTGATGCCATCCAACCATCTCATCCTCTGTTGTCCCCTTCTCCTCTCCCTTCGATCTTTCCCATCATCAGGGTCTTTTCCAATGAGTCAGCTCTTTGCATCAGGTGGCCAAAGTATTGGAGTTTCAGCTTCAGCATCAGTCCTTCCAATTAATATTCAGGACTGATTTCCTTTAGGATGGACTGATTGGATCTCCTAGCTGTCCAAGGGACTCTCAAGAGTCTTCTCCAACACCACAGTTCAAAAGCATCAGTTCTTTGGTGTTCAGCTTTCTTTATAGTCCAACTCTCACATCCATACATGACTACTGGAAAAACCATAGCTTTGACTAGATGGACCTTTGTTGGCAAAGTAATGTCTCTGCTTTTTAATATGCTATCTAGGTTGGTCATAACTTTTCTTCCAAGGAGTAAATGTCTCTTAAGTTCATGGCTGCAGTCACCATCTGCAGTGATTTTGGAGCCCAAAAAAATAAAGTCTGACACTGTTTCCACTGTCAGGTGTTCCCACCTCTTTCAGAATTTTCCACAGTTTATTGTGATCCACACAGTCAAAGGCTTTGGCATAGTCAATAAAGCAGAAATAGATGTTTCTCTGGACCTCTCTTGCTTTTTTGATGATTCAGTGGATGTTGGCAACTTGATCTCTGGTTCCTCTGCCTTTTCTAAAACCAGCTTGAACATCTGGAAGTTCACAGTTCATGTATTGCTGAAGCCTGGCTTGGAGAATTTTGAGCATTACTTTACTAGCGTGTGAGATGAGTGCAATTGTGCAGTAGTTTGAACATTCTTTGGCATTGCCTTTCTTTGGGATTGGAATGAAAACTGACCTTTTCCAGTCCTGTGGCCACTGCTGAGTTTTCCAAATTTGCTGGCATATTGAGTGCAGCACTTTCACAGCATCATCTCTGAGGATTTGAAATACCTCAAATGGAATTCCATTACCTCCACTAGCTTTGTTTGTAGTGATGCTTCCTAAGGCCCACTTGACTTTGCACTCCAGGATGTCTGACTCTAGGTGAGTGATCATACCATCATGATTATCTGGGTCATGAAGATCTTTTCTGTATAGTTCTTCTGTGTATTATGAGGTTACTGCTGAGTTTTCCAAATTTGCTGCCATATTGTCTCAAGGCAAGAATACTGAAGTAGTTTGCCATTCCCTTCTCCAGTGGACCACGTTTTGTCAGAACTCTCCACTGTGATCTGTCTGTCTTGGATGGCCCTACACAGCATGGCTCATCGTTTCATTGAGTTAGACAAGGCTAACTCAATTGAATTAGACAAGGCTGACTGGGAGAAATATCAATAACCTCAGATATACAGATGACACCACCCTTAGGGCAGAAAGCGAAGAAGAATTAAAGAGCCTCTTGATGAAAGTGAAAGAGAAGAGTGAAAAAGCTGGCTTAAAGCTCAACATTCAGAAAACTAAGATCATGGCATCTGGTCCCATCACTTCATGGCACATAGATGGGGAAACAGTGGAAACAGTGGCTGACTTTATTTTTCTGGGCTCCAAAATCACTGCAGATGGTGACTGCAGCCATGAAATTAAAAGATGTTTACTCCTTGAAAGAAACGTTATGACCAACCTAGACAGCATATTAAAAAGCAGAGAAATTACTTTGCCAACAAAGGTTCATCTAGTCAAAGCTATGGTTTTTCCAGTAGTCATGTGTGGATGTGAGAATTGGACTGTGAAGAAAACTGAGCACCGAAGAATTGATGCTTCTGAACTGCGGTGTTGGAGAAGACTTTTAAGAGTCTCTTGAACTGCAAGGAGATTCAATCAGTCCATCCTAAAGGAAATCAGTCCTGAATATTAATTGGAAGGACTGATGAAGCTGAAACTCCAATATTTTGGCCACCTGATGTGAAGAGCTGACTCAATGGAAAAGACCCTGATGCTGGGAAATATTGAAGGCAGGAGGAAAAGGGGATGACAGAGGATGAGATGGTTGGATGGCATCACTGACTCAACGGACATGAGTTTGAGTAAACTCCAGGAGTTGTTGATAGACAGGGAGGCCTGGCGTGCTTCAGCCCACAGGGTTACAGAGTCAGACATAACTGAGCAACTGAACTGAACTCTGTGTATTCTCGCCACCTCTTGTTAATATCTTCTGCTTCTGTTAGGTCCATATCATTTCTGTCCTTTATTGTGCCCATCTTTGCATGAAATGTTCCCTTGCTATCTCTCATATTCTTGAAGAGATCTCTAGTCTTTCACTGTGAGTAGATAAGCATTTAATGTAAGAATCAGTTGGAGTAAAAAGAGAGAAAGGCACAGAAAGAAATATTTAAATATAGGCTAATGGATGATTATCCCAAACTGATGACACTGACCCACAGAATCAAGACCAATGATCTCCCAGCAAGACAATAAAAAAGATACCCTTATATTCGGAAAAGAGAAAAAGAGAGGGGAAAAGAAAATCTTAAAGCAGCCCGAGATAAAAGGAGATTGCCATTAAAGAAGTCATCCATAATTCCATAATTGCACTACTATAATACAACCACTGCAAGCAATTAAATGTATTCCCCTCCACTAATCTAAGGAAGAGAAAAACCATTAAAAGGAGCAAGTGTGAAAGTGTTCATTGCTTAGTTGTGACCCATGGACTGTCAGCCTGAAGCTGAGCCAGCAGGACCCACATGGCGACTTGATCAGGAGAGGCATGTCATGTCCAGTAAGATTCAGAGAAAGTAAAGTGGGTGTTCTAATATGAGCCAGAAATGGAAAGTCACAAGGACATTTGCCATGAGTAGGTGCTGGTTTGCAACAACACTGATTCTCTCGTGACACTCTTCAGCGTGCCCCAGGGTGAGAAACCTCAAGGGTCTGTTTATTCAGGCTTGGTTAATGATCACCCAGTCTCTCCAGTAATCAATGAAAAAACTACACCCAGCCTAAGAGGAAGAATATGTATGGTCATGTAAGTTGGAGGGGACTTCCCCGCTGGCTCCATGGCAAAGAATCTGCTTGTGATGCAGGAGATGCCACTTTGATCCCTAGATCAGGAGGATCTCCTGGAGGAGGGCATGGAAACCCACTCCAGTATTCTTGCCTGGAGAATCCTATGGACAGAGGAACCTGGCGGGCTACAGTTCATAGGGTCACAAAGAGTTGGACGCAACTGAGCACGCACACAAGCACGCAAGTTGGAGATGACACTGGCTTGCAGTGGACTGGTGGCCCTGCAGGTGGAATATGGAATATGAAATGTGTTTTGGAGGGATAGGAGATCTGAGGTGGGGACCAAGGATCACTCAAAAAACTTAAGAGACTGGGGGGTGCCTTTGACTGAGATGAGAAAGACATAGGAAAGTACACTTTGTAAAATTTTGGGACAAGAGTCAGTAGAAAGCAGGTTCAAATTTTCCATTTTAGACTTTTACATTGATAACACCTCTAAGACCTCCAAGTGGAAGACATCACTTTTGCAACTGGAGCCCAGAGGAGGGGTTTAGGCTACAGATACAAACCTCGGCATTATTAGCACATTATAGATGGTATTTAAAGCCAGGGATATGGAGAAAATTCACCTAACAAAAATGTGTACAATTTAAAAATACACATAATTTTTAGAAAGAGAATAAAAATCATCCATCATCCATGAACAGATATCATTTATAAATGATCTAACCACCTAATTATAAATTTATAGAATTTTGTATTGTCCACATATAAGTATATGTATCACCAGGAAGATAATGTTATTGATATTTCATTGGCCTTAGCCACAGTTTCCTTGTACCTGTGGCGCCCTCTTCTTTCCTAAAATCTTTATGGGGAGCAGTCGAGCCATCTGATGCCCATTGCCTCAGCAAAGGGATGTGATAATAGACTGTCTTCTAGTTTTTAAGTTTCCAAGGGCTTCCCTGGTGACTCAGATGGTAAAGAATCTGCCTGCAATGCAGGAGACCCAGGTTCAGTCCCTGAGTCAGAAAGATCCCCTGGAGAAGGGAATGGCTCCCCACTCCAGTATTCTTGCCTGGAGAATTCCATGGACAGAGGAGCCTGGTGGGCTATAGTCCACGGGGTTGTAAAGAGTTGGATACGACTAAGTAACTAACACAAGGGACGTGGAAAGGACCAAGATCACCTAGGTGACAGGTTGGGAAGAGTGCCCAGAGAACACATGTTCCAGGTGAAGTGAAGCTCCCCTGGGGTGAGAGGAGTGGGGGGGGGGGGGCCGCTGGGAAGCAATGGGCCTCGAGGGGTGGTGGGTCCCAACGAGCAGGACCCTCTATCCCGCCCCCAGGGCAATGCTGGACTGACCTCCATGTGGATCTGGTCACGGGCAGTCCTGTGCCTCTTCGCTCAGGTAGCATCTAACCAGCAGGGCCTGGACCCCAAAGAGGGAAAAGCTGCCAGGTGAAAGGGCCGTGGCCCCCACCGTAAGGGAGGAGCAGGGGCAGGTTACTGTGCACCCAAGTGTGGATGGGAAACGCAGAGCTTATGGACCGCACACAGCTTCCGGCAGGGGAGGGGTCCTTGGCAACCTTGTGGACCAGTGACCATGGACAATTCCACGGACATTCAGCAAGGACTGGAGGCACCTCAAAGCCCCTTGGGACATATATAACCCCAGGGAAAACCTGGAACCCTAAGATGACATGGAATCATGGGGGCTCAAGATAAGAGTTAAATTTTGTTAGGGAAGAATTTCTAAAAGTCATACTTCCTCTGGGATATCAGTAAACTACTGGAGGTGGGCTTTGCAGAGAGGTTGGAGATTCTGCAAGAGCAGGTACAGGTAAAAGTGGAAGAAACACCGTCCATTCCTATTCACAGTATAGCATCGTATTCCCCAGGGTGATGGGGCTTGGGAAGGGCGGCAGGGAGGAAGGGAAGGATGGAAGGAGGGAGGGAGGCAAGAGAGTGGAGGGAGTGAGGGGAGGGAGATAAGACAGAGGGTGAGCCCTCTCCAGTACCTGCAACACAGATGGTGAGCCTGGGGAGAACGCCAATCACACCCGCTTCAACCAACACAGGCGCAGCACCTCGCTGAGTATTCAGTTCAGTTCAGTTGCTCAGTCATGTCCGACTCTTTGAGACCCGATGGACTGTAGCACTTCTGGCTTCCTTGTCCTTCACCATCTCCCAGAGTTTACTCAAACTCATGTCCGTTGAGTCAGCCATGCCATCCAGCCATCTCATCCTCTGTCATCCCCTTCTCCTCCCACTTCAATCTTTCCCAGCATCAGGGTCTTTCCCAATGAATCAGTTCTTCGAATCAGGTGGCCAAAGTATTTGAGTTCCAGCTTCAGCATCAGTCCTTCCAATGAATATTAAGGACTGATATCCTTTAGAATGGATTAAGCCTCTAATAAACATTTGTGGAATGACTGAATGGTAGGAACACAATAAATATTTGTCGAATAAACACACATATTGTACATGTGAGATACAGAGTTTGTTGAAGCAACTTATTCATGAGATTGTTGGGGAACAAAAATAGAAGAAAAAAAATCAATCTCATCTAAATCCACCATCCCCTGAAGTCAAAGCACTAAATCTTTCAGTACTCCCTCCTGCTGTGTTCTGGATCAAGGTGGAGTCAGAATATCAAGCCGTGATTATTTTTCTGAAAAAGTTTTCCTTCTCCTGCAATGAGCACTTGAAGTTGCAGTCATTAGCCTCCTAGAGGCAGGAGTCTCATGCCCAAGTCCCCACTGTCAGCGTGAGGGGCTGGATCCCACACACTTTGTCGACACCTGCATGCTGGGCCTGCAGCCTCCCAGCCCAGGGGTCCTGATGGCAGAGGCTGACCCAACCCCAGCTGCAGGTGGACCCCGTTGTGGTCCTGACACTGGCACTGCCATCCCTCCATCAGCAGTCCCAGTTTCTCTTCCTCATCTGAGTGGTTGATCTTAGAAATGGCTTTCAGCTTAAATGTTTGATGACTCCCAGCTTTATTGGTTAAAGCAGCTGATTGTCACAGGGGGATTGATTCCAAACCTGTGTGTCAGCACCAAAACTGTCATATGAAGAAGCCTGGACCTCCCCAGGATGGGAATCCCAAGCATGAAGAATGTTCTCCTGTCTGACCAATAAGCCAGGTTTAAGAGAGACCTGGAGTAACAGGGAAGCTTGGCCTTAGAGTAGAAAATGAAATAAGGCAAAGGCTAACAAAGTTTTGCCAAGAGAATGCACTGATTCTCCAAACACCCTCTTCCAATAACACAAGAGACGACGCTATGCATGGACATCACCAGATGGTCAATACCGAAATCAGATTGATTATATTCTTTGCAGCCAAAAATCTAGAAGCTCTATATAGTCAGCAAAAACAAGACCGGGAGCTGACTGTGGCTCAGATCATGAACTCCTTATTGTCAAATTCAGACTTAAACTGAAGAAAGTAGGGGAAAACACTAGACCATTCAGATATGACCTAGATCAAATCCTTTACGATTATACAGTGGAAGTGACAAATAGATTCAAGGGATTAGATCTGGTAGACAGAGTGCCTGAAGAACTGTGGACGCAGGTTCATAACACTGTACAGGAGGTGGTGATCAAAATCATCCCTAAGAAAAAGAAATGCAAAAAGGCAAAATGGTTGTCTAAAGAGGTCTTACAAATAGCTGAGATGAGAAGCAAAAGGCAAAGGAGAAAAGGAAAGATATATCCATCTGAATGCAGAGTTCCAGAGAAAAGCAAGGAGAGAAAAGAAAGCCTTCTTAAGTGAACAATGCAAAGATATAGAGGAAAACAAAAGAATGGGAAAGACTAGAGATCTCTTCAATAAATTGGAGATACCAGGGGAACATTTCATGTAAAGATGGGCACAATAAAGGACAGAAATGGTATGGACCTAACAGAAGCAGAAGAGATCAAGAAGAGATAGCAAGAATACACAGAAGAACTATATTAAAAAGGTTTTAATGATGGTGTGGTCACTCACACAGAGCCAGACATCCTGAAGTATGAAGTCAAATGGGCCTTAGGAAGCATCACTACTAACAAACCTAGTGGAGGTGATGGAATTCCATTTGAGGTATTTCAAATCCTCAGAGATGATGCTGTGAAAGTGCTGCACTCATTATACCCGCAACTTTGAAAAACTCAGCAGAGGCCACAGGACTGGAAAAGGTCAGTTTTCATCTCTGTCCCAAAGAAAGGAAATGCCAAAGAATGTTCAAGCTACCATACAATTGCACTCCTTTCACACGCTAGCAAAATAATGCTCAAAATCCTTCAAGCTAGACTTCAACAATACATGAACTGAGAACTTCCAAATACTCAAGCTGGATTTAGAAAACGCAGAAATCAAATTGCCAACATCCATTGAATCATAGAAAAAGCAAGGGAATTCCAGAAAAACATCTACTTCTTCTTTATTGACTATGCTAAAGCCTTTAACTGTGTGGATCATAACAAACTGTGGAAAATTCTTCAAGAGATGGGAATATCAGACCACCTTACCTGCCTCCTGAGAAACCTGTATGTGTGTCAAGAAGCAACAGTTAGAACTGGACATGGAACAATGGACCTGGTTCCAAATTTGGAAAGGAGTATTAAAAGGCTGTATATTTAACTTATATTTAAGTTATTTAATATAAGTTATTATACTACACAATATTTATTTGTATAATATATTAAACTGCTTATTTAAACCTGCTTATTTAACTTATATGCAGAGTACATCATACAAAATGCTTGGCTGGATGAAGCATAACTGAAATCAAGATTGCCAGGAGAAATATCAATAACCTCAGATATGCAGATAATACCACCTTAGTGGCAAAAAGTGAAGAGGAGGTAAAGAGTCTCTTGATGAAGGTGAAAGAGGACAGTGAAAAAGTTGGCTTAAAACTCAACATTCAAAAAAAGATCATGGCATCCAATCCCATGGCACATAGATGGGGAAACAATGGAAACAGTGACAGACTTTCTTTTCTTGAGCTCCAAAATCACTGCAGATGGTGACTGCAGCCATGAAATTAAAAGATGCTTGCTCCTTGTAAAAAAAACCTATGACAAACCTAGACAGCATATTAAAAACCAGAGACATTACTTTGCTGACAAAAGTTGATACAGTCAAAACTATGGTTTTTCCAGCAGTCATGTTTGGCTGTGAGAGATGGACCATCAAGAAGGCTTAGCACCAAAGAATTAACGCTTTTGAACTCTGGTGCTGGAGAAGACTCTCCAGAGTCCCTTGGACAGCAAAGAGATCAAACCAGTCAAGCCTCAAGGAAATCAACTCTGAATATCCATTGGAAGGACTGATACTGAAGCTGAAACTTCAATACTTTGAACATCTGATGCAAAGAGCCAACTCATTGGAAAAGACCCTGGTGCTGGGAAAGATTGAGGGTAGGAGGAGAAGGGAGCACCAGAGGACGAGATGGTTGGATGGCATGAGTTTGGGCAAACTCCGGGAGATAGTGAAGGACAGGGAAGCCTGGTGTGCTGCAGTCCATGGGGTCGCAAAGAGTCAGACACGACTTAGCAACTGAACGACAACGAAAAAACAATACAAAATAAAAAATATTAAAGAAAGAAAGATGTCACATCTGATTATTATCACGTTGATCTTAGAACCAGAAAAAAAAATTGCATTTGTGGGTTAAAAAAATAAAAAAGCTCATCTAAAGCTGAAATGCAATGAGAAGTTTATAAATGTAGGTTTTAAACAAGTGATGGATGAGATGTGGTTTATACTCTAAAACCAGGTACTCCTGAGAAGGGGAAGCATCCGAGGCAAGTTAGAGCAGAGGTGAGCTCTGCATTTTTCCCTGCAGTGCGGGTAACAAGGAAAGGATTGGGTCAACCTGGCGGGCGTTTCAGAGCTGTCACGGACCAGACCTGCTGCTGGTTGAGAAGTGGCGGGTGAGAGTTCAGGTTGCCGCCCGTTCTCCGCTTGGCCTCGCGGGCTCAGCATTTCCGATTCCGGCCAGTGTGTCTGGTCTCCTCATCCTCGTTCCTCCAGGCTTGGCCCTGGCCACGCCCCGCCCTCTGACACCTGACTCTGAACTCTTTTCCTGTGTTTGTCTCCTTTCCCTCGTCATGCAACCCCCAGCTAGAAGCGTCTGTGTGTGTCTCATCTCGAGGTGGGCCGAAGTTCTCAGAGGGTCCTTCCCCCTTGGGTCCTACGTCACCTCTGACGACGCCCACGTGGGCATCTCCCGCTTGGACCCCACCCCCTGACTCCAGAATTCATTTCTCCAGCTGCCCCCTCGGTACCTCTGTGGGAGCAGCAAAGAGGTATCTCAGACAAAGCTAGTTCAAGACTGAGCGCCTCAGATGCCCCCAAACCGCCCTTCCGCACTCACTTCTCTTGGTGGATGGCATCTTCTCATTATTCAGGCCAAGGAGCTTGAAGTCAGCTTTGCTCCCGTCTGATGCTTCTACTTTCGGACTCTGCTCTCCAAAGGCATCCTCAGCCTGATGGCTTCTCACCATCTCCCGGTCCGTCCCTGCTTCAAGCTGCCAGCATCTGCCACGTGGATAATGGCCACGGCCTCAGATGGAATCCTTTAGAGTCTTCTCTCTGATGTCACCTGGTGCTGCTCTGCTCCGCTGACTCACCTCCCGCCGAATGCTCTTCCTTCGCCATAGGGAGCTTGCTCCCCCAATCAGAGCCTCTGTTTGCTGTTCCCTTTGCCTGAAAGTCTTTCCCCTACATATCTGCTTGGAGCATCCCTTGTCTCCTTACACAAATCCCCCTTCTTGGTGAGGTCTTTCCTGATCATCCTAATGAAAATAGAAAATAACCCCCTTCCCTGATCCTTAATTCCCCCCTGCCCCACTTTCCTGATCTATGTCCCCCATAGCACGGATGATCTTCTACTATTCTATATGTTTTTATTTGGGGGAAACTTACTAGTTTCATTTTGCTATCTGATATGTATTGTCTCCCTCTTCTTGCTGGAATGTAACTCCACAAGGGTGAGAGTGTCGGTTTATGTTGTCACCCTGTGTCTACGGCTCCTGAAACACTTCCAGCAGAGCCAGCTTGCCTGCAGCCATGTTGGCCTAGTGCTCAGAGCGTCCTGCTCTTGGTTTAGTGCTCTGCTGTTCATATCTTGAAATCCTCAATACATTCTGAATAAACCCTCCCCCCTATTTTTATTTCCCATGGAAATTATACTGCCAGGCATACAGTAGACACTCCATAGATAATTCGTCCCTCAGCCAGGTTGAGTCCCTTTTTAAGTCATCTCTGAAGACTGAGGGCAGTGCTCCACCAAGAAGGACTTTATTTATAAACAATAAGGACGTGTTTGTTTATTCCTGACCTCACCACACAGCATGCGGGATCTTAGTTCCCTGACCAGGGATTGAATCCGTGCTCCCCACAACGGAAGTGTGGAGTCTTAACTACTGGACCCACAGGGAAGTCCCCACCAAGAAGGACTTTTAAACCCCAGGAAGCAAGTGGTGAGGCCCTGGGATAGGTAGGGACCCCAAAGCCCTGAAGTTACCCCCGAATGTGTCCATACACATGAGAACTGGCCCCAGAGAAAATAGATGGAAAGATAGTCTTACTTGGGGCCAGAGTCTAGAAAGCTGTGAAAAGCTAGCGAAATCCGTTTTGAGTTGTTACTCACCTTTAAGGAAGAGAAAATGAAAGTGGTTAATCATAGGATGAGCTTTGTTAGACAAAAATGGCAATTCAGGTAGAAAGACACATTTACAGACTCTGAAGTACGCACAGCTGACATCTCATGGGGTGGGGGTCTGGTGGTTAAGTCAGAAGCTACCATCTGCATCCTTGGGAACTTACAAGCTAAAAATGGGGACTCGACCTTATTTATGAAATACACAGAAACCTATTCTACAGGAGCCAGATGAAAAGGTGGCAGTTCCAAATATTTCACGCTGGTATTTGTCTTTGTGGTTTCATCTGAAAACGGAGTACGCCTGAAATTCCCAGAATTTATAAAATTTATGAAATACAAGATAATATGATATAGACTGTAAATGTGAAAATAATCAATAAATACATAAACATATCCTCTACATAAGTATAAATACAATGGTGATTATTGTTTAGATCACTAAGTCGTGTCCGACTCTGTAACCCCGTGGACTATGGCCCACAGGTCCCTCTGTCCATGGGACTTCCCGGATAAGAATACTGCGGTGGGTTGCCGTTTCCTTCTCCCGGGAATCTTCCCACCCCAGGGACTGAGCCCATGCCTCCTGCATTGCCAGGTGGATGTTTTACCGCTCCCAGAGCGGTATAAACTACAATAAATAATCATACCTACAATAAATAATCATAAGTTCCATATATAATATTATGTAAGAATAAAGATATGAGAAATACATATAAAGATATAAGTATTAAAATTATGAGCTTGCTTTTTGCACTCAGACCCACTTCCCTATGGTATTAGGAGGCTTTAATTGGCAAATAAGAGAAAGCAAACCCAGCCCAGTTTAGGACAAAGGGGGATTTGACTTATTAATGTAGTATTTCTGCTCGGGGATGAGCAGGGCTGGGAATTTGTCCACCACCCCTTGGCCCCCGAAGCTTAGTCCTCCCAGGCATCATTCCTTCCAGCTCTGGCTGCAGATCCTGGGTCCTCGGCCAGAGAAATGTGATGCCGCCGTCCCAGGTCTTCATGGCCTGATGCCCAGAGGGGGCAAAGGGAGCATCTCTCTCTCCCAGCAGGGACATGTGAATTGTGGATGAGCTGGACGGCTCTGCTTGGTCACATGTCCTTCCCTTGACCTTCCAGGTTGGCAGGAGCCGCGGAGGCCCCTGATTGGCCAGAACTGCACCATTGTCGCCACCTTCAGGGGCACTGAGGCCCAGAACCACACCAGCTTGGGGAGCAACAGCTTCTTAAAGGAACAGGGAAGGGGAGCAGCAATCATAATCTCAGCCCTTTTTTCACCATGCTAGCAAAAGACATTTTCTCTCCATAACTGATGCAAAGCGCCGCTTTTTAAAGAACATTTATGAAGCCTTTTCTCCTGGATATTTCCATAAACCAAGTGTTTTGCATTCCAGTCAAAGACTTAGATGAAAAATTCCCCACCCTAAAGATCAGCTTATTTCTTATTTTGGGAGCAGTTGATAAAATGTGGGCCCTGACAGTAAGCTGAAAAACTGTACAGCAAAGGAAACTATCAACAAAGTGAGAAGGCAACCTACTGAATGGGAGAAAATATTTGTAAATCTTATATCTGATCGGGGCCTAATATCTGAAATATATAAAAAACTCATAGAGATCAATAGAAAGCAATCTGATTTTAGAAATGGGCAGAGGATTGAAGAGACATTTTTTCACAGACAGTATACAGATGACTGAAACATAAAAGAAAAGATGCTCAATATCAGTAATCATCAGGGAAATGCAAATCAAAACCACAATGAGTTGTCATCTCACACCTGTTAGAATGGTTATTATATTATTTTAAAAAGACAAGAAATAACAAATGTTGTCCAGGGTATGGAGAAAGGGGACACTCTCGCACTGTGGGTGGGAGTATAGATTGGTGCAGACACTAGGGAAGAAAATATGGAGGTTCCTCAAAAAAATTAAAAATAGAACTACCATATGATCCAGCAATTCCACTCCTGGGTGTTTACCTGAAGAGAATGAGAACACTAATTGAAAATATATATGCACTCCAATATTCGCTGCAGCATTATTTACAATAGCCAAGACATGCAAACAAACTAAGTATCCACTAACAGAGGAGTGCATATAGAAAGCGTTTACATATATACAATCTCATATTTTCTCTATATGTACATAATTAAATATTACTCAGCCATAAAAAAGAGTGAAATATTGCCACTGAGGGCATTATGGTGAATGAAATAAGTCAGACAGAGAAAGGAAAATGTCACATGATCTCACTTACATGTGGAATCTAAAATAACAACAACAACAGAACTCATACATTCAAAGAGAAGATTGGTAGTTGCTAGAGGCAGGGAGGGGAGGTAGTTGGGTGAAATGGCTGAAGGGGCTCAAAAGGTACAAAGTTCAAGTTTTAAAATAAGTCACGGTGACAGACGTAATGTACAGCATGGTGACTGTAATTAACAACATTTTATTACATAGTTGAAAGATGTTAAGACAGTAGATCTTAGAAGTTTTCATCACAAGAAAAAAGTTTCTAACTATAGATGGTGATGATGTTAACTAGACTTATTATGGTGGCCATTCTACAATATATAAAAATATTGAATCATTATGTTGTACACCTGAAACAAGTATAATGCTACATGTTAAGTAGACCTCAATTAAACATGGGACAAAACAAACAGCAAAACATGGGCTCTGAAGTCAGACAAACCTGGATTTAAATCTTGTTTCTGCTGTGGAGTGTAGCAACTTGGGAACATTACTTAGGTTGTGTAGGCCTCACTTTCCTTGTCTGTAAAATGGGGTAAAATTACACCCTTCTTAGTTTTATGATAAAGATTAGATAAGATTACATGTGTTAGGAAATATCACAGGGTCTCAGTAGGTGTTCTTTTATTTACCTTCCCCTTCAAGTACTAAATGGGTAGTTCTTTACCCCTTGGGAAGTCTTAACAAAAGTTGATTTCTTTCCCATGTAACAGCAGTTCAGGGCTGTTTGGTCAGTCCTCAATGTCTACTGGACCATCTCTTCTTCTAAGGAACCTGCTCCAATGCCTGTCATCTCCTTCCAGCACAGGAAAAGTGGAAAGGCCTGGGAGTGGAGAGGGGATCATCCTTCTAATTCTTTGAGGGCCAGCTCAAGAAATGACTCCCCTCACTTCTGCCAACTGTTCCCTCATCACATGACCAAGCCCACTGCAAAGGAGCCTGGGAAACGCAGTCTTTAGCCAGACGGCCATGTTGCCAGCTACAATGTTACAGCATGAAAGGCTAGAAGAACCTAAATTGGACCATCAGCTGCCTACCAGAGCCTCTCAGGACCTTATTAAAAAGGCAGGAGTGATTGTTACCTTTCAAGAGGGCTTTTGCTGGATTCCTGCAGCAATAGGGCATGATACAAAGCCAAACTCCCCACCAACCAGAAGGGAATTTAGGAAATGATTCAAGCTCCCTGGGTGACTCATATATTGAACATCCTGGAGAGAAAAGTAGCCATACACCCATTTGAGGCTTGGGGTTTAGTTTATAATAATAATAATGACTTTGGCACAGAAAACTTCCTGAGGGTTAATGAATGACTGGCTTCGATTAATAGCCCAAATCGCTGCCTGAAGTCTATCAACTCCTTCCAGCTTCATTTAATCTACAGGAAATTCTTTGTACACCCAGCTATTACTGCTTCAATCTCACAAAATAAAAATGAATGGATGCTTCATTGGAACTTGGGGGAGGGGGAGGTGCGGGGCGGGGGGGAACTTGGTTCCCATTGTGTGTGGCCTCCAGGCTATTATTACTTTTTTTCAGGCACATTTCCTGCATTTTTTTTTTCGTTCTCTTTCGCTTCCATTTGCTTCAGTAGCAGCAGCAGCAGCAGCAGCAGTTGGCCCTCTAGATTAGCTTTAATCCCCTTGCTATTTATAGCACACTCTGTAAACCTCATCATACTTGTGATTCCCTATTTAAACGTGTCTTCCTCACTAGACTGGGAGCTCCATGAGGTCAGAGGTAAAGAGTAGACTCTGGACTCTGCACGGCCTGGCCACAGCCCGGCTCAGTAACCACCTGTTGAATTTAACCAAACAGAGTAGTTACTGAATTTTGAACAACTTGCCCCCAGTCCCAGTGCATGCCTCCAAGCCAACCTGGGAATCTCTGTGCTTAGCTAGATTTAAGATAGTGCACTTTAAGCCCATCAAAATTTAATCAGAGTTTTCCAAAAGAACAACTTGAAACAGAAAGGCAAGTTTGTAGAAATCGCTGTAGAAGATGATGTGTAATGCCATCAAGCCGTCAACTGTGAAGAGAAACCAGGGACATGCTAACGTAACTGGGGATTCTTCCTGCCTGTAGGGATGCCCACTTCTTCCCCGACCTCCAGTTCTCTGCCAGTAGATGTCATTGACAAAATAAGCATGTTTCCCGCAACAAAGTACTCTGGTTCAGGGAATTAGAGTTAGGGGTGCCACTAGATTTCCTCTACCATGGTATTTAAACTCCTACCTTCCTTTTGTTTTTTTTAAAGATTTATTTACTTATGGCTGTGCTGGGTCTCTGTTGCTGTGCATGGGATTTCTCTATCGTGGAGAGCAGGAGCTACTGCCTAGTTCCAGTGCTCAGGCTTCTCTTGCGGAGCGCAGATTCGGTGCCTGGGCTTCAGTAGTTGCAGGTCTTGGGTTCTGGAGCTGTGGTGCACGGGCTTAGTCACCCATGTGGGATCTTCCCTGACCAGGGATCGAACCTGTGTCCCTTGCATTGACAGGCAGATTCTTAACCACTGGACACCAAGGAAGCCCCCAAAAGTCCTACAGTCTTGTCTGCCACACAGTTGGCATCCATGAGGATCTGCTAAATGAAAGATGAAGGCCCCGAGCAAAGCTCTCCGCAGCACATCTTGCCTTTGCTGCTTGGTGAGCCAAGGTCAGGAAGCAACAGTTAGAACTGGACGTGGAACAGACTGGTTCCAAATAGGAAAAGGAGTACATCAAGGCTGTATATTGTCACCCTGCTTATTTAACTTATATACAGAGTACATCATGAGAAACGCTGGGCTGGAAGAAGCACAAGTTGGAATCAAGATTGCCGGGAGAAATATCCATAACCTCAGATATGCAGATGACACCACCCTTAGGGCAGAGAGTGAAGAGGAACTAAAAAGCCTCTTGATGAAAGTGAAAGAGGAGAGTGAAAAAGTTGGCTTAAAGCTCAACATTCAGAAAACTAAGATCATGGCATCTGGTCCCATTACTGCATGGGAAATAGATGGGGAAACAGTGTCAGACTTTATTTTTTGGGGCTCCAAAATCACTGCAGATGGTGATTGCAGCCATGAAATTAAAAGACGCTTACTCATTTGAAGGAAAGTTATGACCAACCTAGATAACATATTAAAAAGCAGAGACATTACTTTGCCAACAAAGGTCTGTCTGGTCAAGGCTATGGTTTTTCCAGTGGTCATGTAAAGAAGTGAGAGTTGGACTGTGAAGAAAGCTGAGCGCCAAAAAATTGATGCTTTTGAACTGTGGTGTTGGAGAAGACTCTTGAGAGTCCCTTGGGCTTCAAGGAGATCCAACCAGTTCATCCTAAAGGAGATCAGTCCTGGGTGTTCATTGGAAGGACGGATGCTGAAGTTGAAACTTCAGTACTTTGGCCACCTCATGCGAAGAGTTGACTGATTGGAAAAGACCCTGATGCTGGGAGGGATTGGGGGCAGGAGGAGAAGGGGGCAACAGAGGATGAGCTGGCCGGATGGCATCACCGACTCGATGGGCATGAGTTTGAGTAAACTCCAGGAGTTGGTGATGGACAGGGAGGCCTGGCGTGCTGCGATTCATGGGGTTGCAAAGAGTTGGACATGACTGAGTGACTGAACTGAACTGAAGTGAGCCAAGCAAATGCAGTGGTATTGGCAGGACCTCGTCTCAGTGGAGGACGGCCACCCAGGTCAGCCATAACCTACCTTGATTCCACACTGGTCCCTCAAAGTGAGCTTCAGACAGCTCTCCACCTCAATCTTCTTGTTAAAACAAGTCAGGACTTCCCTGGTGGTCCAGTGGTTAAAACTCCTCACTCCCAATGTGGGGGCCCAAATTGGATCCCTGTTTAGGGAACTAGATCCACATGCTGTAACTAGGACCTGGCAAACCAAGTTAAACAACAACAACAAAGCCAAGTGAGTCTCAGCTACAGAAAATTCCTGGCAACAGAGGAGGTGTTGGTGGCTTTAAAACCAGCAGTGGAGATTGAGTTAAAGAAACAGGAAGTCTGGCACAGTCAGCGGGGGAGGTTAGGTGGGAATAGGATTAAGTGTTTAGAAAATGCGTGTTTCCTTCTGTTGTCCTCTCAAGAGCTGATAAGGGAATTTCAGAGTTTTTGAGGCGGAGGGAGCCTTAGAAAAGAATGAGGGCATTTAATCAACTAAAGAGACCTTCCCAACTCACTTTTCTCAGTGTTTGTTACACGGTATGTTTCCCCAGGTAAAGGTGCCAAAAGTGGAAATCAAAGCCCATCACATTACACTTTGACACGCTGTCATCTTCTGGCTAGGGGTCTTCGGCTTTTGTTTTTCTCTTCAACCCAGGACATGAAGTGTGCCGTGATCTCTCAGATAATACTATGATACTGTGTCCAAGTAATACGCATCCTAGACAGAGAAACCTGGCGTGGTATAGTCCATGGGTCACAAAGAGTTGGACACAACTGAGCAACTGAACAACAACAATATGCATCTAAATAGACATCATTTGTACATAAACATATAGATTATTAAAGCTAGGTGAGGTTAGAATTTCTGTATCAAAGGGAGTAGGTTGTGGTGACATTTTCATATTTAAGATCATTGATAGCTCAGCAAGACATTCCTGATAAATTGCTTTCTCAGAAGATGAACCAAGGACAGATAGTTACAATTCGTCCATGGAGAGCTTTCAGAAAGAAAGACGCTTTCCCCATTCCTTCTAGTAAGCTCTGGAGATGTTCCTTCACCTCTCTGGGCTTCAGAGTCCTTGTTAAGTGAAATGAGATAACTTTCTCAGTCTACCCTTCCTGGGTTTTCAGAAGAGCTAAAAATGAAAGAAAATTCAACAAGGTCAGGTGAACAGGCATCAAGGCTGGGCTCTGGCACGAAGGTGACCAGCATCTACTCATGGACGTGCTTGCCTTCTCACCTCCTTCAGGAAAGGCAAATATTGAAGTTCAGGACCTCCCAAGTTGCAGCCCTGGCTGCACTTCCATACTACTCACATCCTGTTATTTAGCAGGACTCTCAAGGATCTTTGCTTTCTTGCAAACTTTAAGTCCACTGCTGGAGGAAAGCACATGGGATCGAGAAAGCCATCACTTTATATCACAATACGAAGACTGCAATGTGGGCAGAGAAAAACAAAGCCCAAACCTGAACTTAATGACACCTTTTAAAAGCTACTGGTCCTAGTCACGTTTTTATTTGGTGCTTCTCAATTTTCTATTGGCTATAGTTGAGGAATGAATGCAGTTCAATTATATGGTCTCTTTCAGATGCTTCCCTCTCCTCCTGCTAGTGGCCTGTGCGCATGTGTGCGTGTGCACACACACACACACACATACGCTCGGCTGCTTCAGTCGTGTCCAACTCTTTGCAAGTTCATGGACTATAGCCCGCCAGGCTCCTCTGTCCATGGGGATTCTCCAGACAATACTGGAGTGGGTTGCCATTTTCTACTCCAGGGGTATCTTCCCAACCCAGGGATCGGACTTGCTTTTCCTGCATTGCAGGCAGATTCTTTACTGCTGAACCACCAGGGAAGCCACACACACACACACACACACACACACACGTACATGCTTACTTAATTTATCTGTTTTCCAATCACTGCACCTGAACCGCTGCAGTCTCAGAAGCAGCATGAAATAGCAGCAAGAATGTGAGGCTTAGAATCAAAAGGCCAGAGTGTGAATTCCAGCTCCACTTACCTGCTGGGTGGCTCAAAACGACTCACAGTAAAGCTCTCTGTTTACTCACTTTGTTAGTTTCCTACTGCTGCACATTACCACAAACGTGCTAAGACTCATTTGTCCTCTTAGAATTCTGGAGATCAGAAGTTCTGCAATTGCCTTCACTGGGCTGAAGTGCTCTGTTGGCAGGCCCATGGTCCTTCTGGGGCTCCGGCGGGGATTCAGCCTCTCTGCTCCCTCCAACTTTGAAGGCCGTATTTCCGGCATTTCATGGTTTTTGGCTGTCTCTTCCATCTTCAAAGCCAGCAGCTTAACATCTTGCTTCAGCGGTCACGTTGCCTTCTTTCCCGTTGAATCTCCCCCCCTTACCTACCTTTTTTTTTTCTTTCTGGCCATTCCCTGCAGTATGTGGGATCTTAGATCCCTGATCAGCAACCGAACACGTGCCCCCTGCAGTGGAAGCCTGGAGTCTTAAAAACTGGACCACCAGTGTAGTCCCTCCATCCACCTTCCTTTTATAAGAAGATTTGTGATGGTATTTAGTGCCCATCTGGATAATCCAGGATAATAGCTTCAAGACATTTAACTTGATCACATCTGCAACAGCTCTTTTTCCATATAAGATAATAGTCACAGAGTCCAGGAATGAGGGCATGGACATCTTTGGGGGCCATTTCAGCCTTCCATACTCATTTATTAAGATAGTAACTCCTATCGTAAAGAACACAGAAGTTCGTTTTTATTTAGTTTTTATTTTCAGCTGTGCTGGTTCTGAGTTGCGGCACTCGGGCTCGTCCTTGTGGTGTGTGCACTTTCTCTAGTTGTGGCTCGCAGGCTTTAGTTTCTCTGTAGCATGTGGGATCTTAGTTCCCCATCCATGAATTGAACCCACATCCCCTGCATTGGAAGGTGGATTCTTAGCCACTGGACTAGGGAAGTGGGAAGTCCCACTAGGGAAGTCCCAAGACACAAAAATTTAAAAAGGCGAATGCACCTAGTAGAATTCAATAAATGCCATCGAGTTTGGAAGAGGGAGAGATCGCCTTTCCATTGGTCAGTCTCTACTGATGGACACAATTAAGAATGACAGAGCCACAAGGAGATCCAACCAGTCCATCCTAAAGGAAATCAACCCTGAATATTCACTGGAAGGACTGATGCTGAAATTGAAGCTCCAATACTTTGGTGAGTTGATGCAAAGAGCTGACTCATTAGAAAAGACCCTGATGCTGAAAAAGATTGATGGGTGGAGTAAAAGGGGGCAGCAGAAGATGAGATGGTTGGATGGCATCACTGACTCAATGGACCTGAGTTTCAGCAAACTCAGGGAGACAGTGAGAGACAGGGAGGCCTAGCATGCTGCAGTCCAGGGGGTCACTGTATACAACTCAGTGATTGAACAACAACAATGTTAAAGGGAGCAAAAGCATGAGGAAAAAAATAGATTTTTCTAGGACATGTATGTAAAGATATTTAAAAAAGGAAATATTCACAAGCCCAATTTATTTTCTAAACGTACAGTGTTATTCTACTTACCATACCACGGCAGTTAGTATGACAGTATTTTTAATGCCTCTCATCCCTATGTATTAATGTTTTGGTCTTTGTTATGGGGCTTTTTGGCTGTTTTGTTTTGTTTCATTTGTTTGTAATTTGATTATGGAAATATATTTAAATCTACAAAAAAAAAAAAAAAAAAAGGATGACAGAGCCAGGGCTGATGTGAACTGGGGAGTGATCAAGGGCTGCGTTGGCTATAGAAGCCAGTGATCTTGGCCACAGAATGACTCCAGGAGCAAAGTTCAGAGGAAGGCAGAAGATGCTTCAGGAAAGAAGATGCTTCAGGAAAACCCAGGGGTTTCCCTGGAGGTCCAGTGGTTAGGACTCGGGGCTCTCACTGCTGTTGGGATGGATTCAATCCATGGTTGGGGACCTAAGATCCCATCAGATCCCACAAGCCATGCCCCCCCCCCCCAAAAAAGACACCTAGATGCTCATGACCAGGGACGTCAAGGCTTTCTGACCTTGTTTGACTTTGATGTGGATTCATTTCTCCCAAGTGGAAAGACTATTATTTTTACCCACTAGAGATCTAATAGTGTTTTCCTGGTGACTCAGTGGTAAAGAATTCACCTGCCAATGCAGGAGAGACAGGAGACATGGGAAGATCCCCTGGAAAAGGAAATGGTAACCCACTCCAGTATTCATGTCTGGAAAATCCCATGGACAGAGGCTGGAGGGCTACAGTCCATGGGGGGCTCACAAAGAGTTGGACATGACTGAGCACACGCACTCCTAGTACCTGGTTACCCTATGATGCTGGGAGGTGTCATGTTGAAAACCACTATCAAGAGGAGTCTTCATGCATTTGGGGCTCCAGCTCCAGCCACATCAGCAAACATCTTCTCCCTTTTCCTTGAGCTGGATATTCACCAGGCAGTTATGATGCTATTATACAGGAAGAGAAGACACACAAACATCTTTTGTTCTGCAGAAGGAAGTGTGGTCATGTGCCCAGTGGGCTATTAATCCTTACTTAATCCTTCTTCCCCAGGAAGATTTATTATCCTGGGGAATGCGAGTACTCTTCGGCATCCTTAGGGCAGGGGGCTGGGCCAGTGGGTGCAGCCACTTCCCTGGAATTCTAATTGTCACCCTCCTTCTGGCCTCTGGGGCAGAGCTGCCAGTGCTCAGAGACGGAGGTGTGTTGGGAATTCCATGGGAGTGGCCAGGAAGAATGGAATCCTAGGCCTACGGTCGGAGAGGGGGCAAGGCCTGGTGAGGAGCTCCCCTAGGGAACACGTGGGTCCCCCAGGTTCAGTCATGAGATGAGGAGTTGCCACTGGGCTCCCGCCCGATGCACCTGTGAATTCTAATCACAAGAGCTTGATGTATTTATTATTTGATGAATTGCCTGAGCCTGACTGATACTATTTCAGTCTCCATAAGGGAGAAGGGCTTCCCAGGTGTCGCTAGTGGTAAAGAACCCACCTGCCAATGCAGGAGATGTAAGAGACATGGATTCGATCCCTGGGTAGGGAAGATCCCCTGGAGAAGGGAATGGTAACCCACTCCAGTATTCTTGCCTGGAGAATCCCATGGACAGAGGAGCCTGGTGGGCTACAGCATGGGGTCCCAAAGTCAGAGTCAACTGAAGTGACTTAGCAGGCACACACTCGAGGGAGTAAAATGAGGCTTCCGTGTGGGCTCTTATTCCCTTTCCAGGTGCTTCTCCAGACGTCCCTCTGTGGACCCTTCTGGTAACTCAGCAGGTGACTGACATGCAATGTCAGAGGTCTCATTCTTTCTTCTTCACCCCACAGGAACTGGGCCCAGAGAGCTTGAGTGGTTTCTCAGAGTCACACAGACTCAGACCCAGACCCAGAGCTGACTGTGGCTTAGATCATGAACTCCTTATTGCCAAATTTAAACTTAAATTGAAGAAAATAGGGAAAACCTCTAGACCATTCAGGTATGACCTAAATCAAATCCCTGATGATTATACAGTGAAAGTGACAAATAAATCCAAGGGATTAGATTTGATAGAGTGCCTGAAGAACTATGGACGTAGGTTCATGATATTGTATGGGAGACGGTGATCAAGACCATCCCCAAGAAAAAGAAATGCAAAAAGTCAAAATGGTTATCTGAGGAGGCTTTACAGCTAGCTAAGAAAAGAAGCAAAAGGTAAAGGAGAAAAGGAAAGCTATACCCATCTGAATGCAGAGTTCCAAAGAATAGCATGGAGAGATAAGAAAGCCTTCCTCAGTGATCAGTGCAAAGAAACAGAGGAAAATAATAGAATGGGAAAGACTAGAGATCTCTTCAAGAAAATAAGAGATACTAAGGGAACATTTCAGGCCAAATAGGCACAATAAAGGACAGAAATGGTATGAACCTAACAGAAGCAGAAGATATTATGAAGAGGTGGCAAGAATACACAGAAGAACTATACAAAAAAGATCTAATGACCCCAGATAACCATGATGGTGTGATCACTCACCTAGAGTCAGACATCCTGGAATTCGAAGTCAAGCGGGCCTTAGGAAGCATCACTACAAACAAAGTTAGTGGAGTTAATGGAATTCCAGTTGAGTTATTTCAAATCCTGAAAGATGATGCTGTGAAAGTGCTGCACTCAATATGTCAGCAAATCTGAAAAACTCAGCAGTGGCCACAGGACTGGAAAAGGTCAGTTTTCATTCCAATCCCAAAGAAAGGCAATGCCAAAGAATGTGCAAACTACCATGCAATTGCACTCATCTCACATGCTAACAAAGTAGTGCTCAAAGTTCTCCAAGCCAGGCTTCAACAGTACGTGAACCATGAACTTCTAGATGTTCAACCTTGTTTTAGAAAAAGCAGAGGAAACAGAGATCAAATTGCCAACATCCATTGGATCATAGAAAAATCAAGAGAGTTCCAGAAAAACATCTACTTCTGCTTTATTGATTATGCCAAAGCCTTTGACTGTGTGGATAGCAACACACTGTGGAAAATTCTTCAAGAGATGGGAATACCAGACCACCTTACCTGCCTTCTGAGAAATCTGTATGCAGGTCAAGAAGCAACAGTTAGAACTCGACATAGAACAACAGACTGGTTCCAAATAGGAAAAGGGGTACATCAAGGCTGTATATAGTCACCCTGCTTATTTAACTTATATGCAGGGTACATCATGCAAAATGCTGAGCTGGATGAAGCACAAGCTGGAATCAAAATTACCAGGAGAAATATCAATAATCTCAGATATGCAGATGACACCACCCTTATGGCAGAAAGTGAAGGGAACTAAAGAGGCTCTTGATGAAAATGAAAAAGAGAGTGAAAAACCTTGCTTGGAACTCAACATTAAAGAAACTGAGATCACAGCATCAGGTCCCACCTTCATGGCAATGGGGAAACAATGGAAACAGTGACAGATTTTATTTTTGGGGCTCCAAAATCACTGCAGATGGTGACTGCAGCCATGAAATTAAAAGACGCTTACTCCTTGGAAGGAAAGTTATGACAACCTAGACAGCATATTAAAAAAGAGATATCGCTTTGTTGACAAAGGTCGGTCTAGTCAAAGCTATAGTTTTTCCAGTAGTCAAATATGGATGTGAAAGTTGGACCATAAAGAAGGCTGAGTGCCAAAAAACTGATTCTTTTGAACTATGATGTTGGAGAAGACTCTTGAGAGTCCCTTGGACTGCAAGGAGATCAACCTAGTCAATTCTAAAGGAAATCAATCCTGAATATTCACTGGAAGGACTGATGCTGAAGCTGTAGCTCCAATACTTTGACCACCTAATGAGCCGATTCATTGGAAAAGACCCTGATGCTGGGAAAGATTGAAGGTGGGAGGAGAAGGGGACGATAGAGGATGAGATGGTTGGAGGGCGTCACCAACTCAGACATGAGTTTGAGCAAGCTCCAGGAGTTGGTAATGGACAGGGAGGCCTGGCATGCTGCAGTCCATAGGGTCACAGAGTTGAAGATAACTGAGTGACTGAACTGAACTGAGCTGATCATTCCTAAAGGATATTTTCTCTAGATATAGAATTCTGGGCTAACAATTCTTTAATCAATTTACTATTCTACTGTTTTCTGGCCTCTGTGGTTTCTGGTGACAATCTTCGTCATAGTTCCCCTATATATATACATGCAAGAGACATAAGAAATGTGGGTTCGATCCCTGGGTCAGGAAGATCCCCTGGGGAGAGGTCATGGCAACCCACTCCAGTATTCTTGCCTGGGCAATCCCATGGACAGAGCAGTCCATGGAATCACAAAGAGTCGGAGTCAATTGAAGCAACTTAGCGTGCATGTACGCAAGGGAATGAAATGAGGCAACCATCACATTCACTCCCTGTATGTATATATATTTATATATATAAATACAACTCTTTACCAATGAGCCCCTGGGAAAGCCCCATATATAATATGTTACTTATTTCTGGCTGCTTTCAAGAATTTTCCATCACGTTTCATTTTCAATTGTTTGATTACGATATGTTTAGGCATAATTCCCATTTTGTTTATCCTGTTTAAGGTCTATTGAGCTTCTTGCATCTACAAATATATATTTTTCACCAAATTTAGGATATTTCAGTAATTAATTCTTCACATATTTTGTTTTCACTTTAGTTTCCTTCCTCCCTTCTTTTGGTGCTCCAACAACAAGAATGTTAGAAATATTTATCTTTGTTCCACAGGCAGCTGAGACTGTTAAATTTGTTTTTAATCATTTTTGTCTTTATCCTTCAGATTTAATAGTTGTTTAATCTATCTTCAAGTTCACTGACTTTGCCATCTCCACTCTGCTACTGAATCCATTCAATGAATATTTTAATTTCAGATATTGCTATTTTTGTCTCTAAAATTTCTCTTGCACTCTTTTTCAGTAGTTTCTGTTATCTGCTGACCACTTCTACTTTCCATTTGAGGGTGTTTACCTTATGGGCCTGGTTCTAATAACTATTTAACGATATATACTTAAAGTATTTGCCTTATGATTGCCACATCTGGGCCATCTCAGGATCAGCATCATTAATTGCTTTTTGGTTGAAGAAATGGTGTCATTTTCCTGATTCTTTGTATGTCAAGTAAGTTTGCACTGTATCCTGTACATTTTTAATATCATGCTGTAAAACTCTAATCTTGTTTAAAATAAGCAAAAAATCTTTCACAGAATGCTGACTTTTGTTCTGTTGTGTTTATTCTGTTTATACAGGCAGCCAACCCATTTGGGTTCAGATCATAAGTACTGTCTTGTCTTCTGTTTCTGGGGTTCCATTGTCAGGTCAGTGGTCAAAACCTTTGCAGCACTGGACATTCTGCCAGTGTCTGCCCTGGACATTTACAACTCTGGGCCAAGCTCAAGGTTTGCATGGGTTCACACAAAGAATTATCCAGCTCTCTCCTCCTACTTCCTAGCTCTCTGGACTCCCTTTTCTTGTCTTCTGGCCAGAAGATAAGATTTTTCTCAGAATTTATGATCACAACTAGGCTGCCTTCTGATCAAAGTTGGGACATGAAAGGGAGAAAAATGAGAAATTTACCCCTGGATGAGTCATTCTTCAAGTTTTGTCTCCCCTTCCCAGTCTGATTGCTGTTACCTGAGAGTCCTCTAATAGTGACTCATTTTGCCCAGCATTTTGGCTGTAATCAATGGGAGAGATAGACTTAAGAGGGTACACTCCAGGAGAGGAATCCTCACCAGGAGAGGAAGCTGATGTTTCTTGCATTGAAGTTATTTTTAAAAGCACTTCAGATACTGGTGGATACACCTAATATATCCTTCTCTCATCCCCCTTTCCTCCTTTCATGTCCAGAAAAATACCAACCTGAACTTGGACTTCATTGCTTCCATGTGTTTCATGCTTTTAATATGTATAATACAAAGATTGTGTAATATAGTCTTACAACTTTCTAAACATTATATAAAATGGCCTCATAACATAAATGTCTAGTATATAGTCAACTTCTATAAATGTTCCATCGTTGCTTGCTGCTGCTGCTGCTGCTAAGTCGCTTCAGTTGTGTCCGACTCTTTGCGACCCCATGGACTGCAGCCTACCAGGCTCCTCCATTCATGGGATTTTCCAGGCAAGAGTACCGGAGTGGGTTGCCATTGCCTTCTCCCCATAGTTGCTTAGAAAGAAGATATATGCTCTATTATTGAGTGTAGAATTACATGTATGATTATTGCTCAAGCTTATTCATTGTATGGGCTTCCCAGGTGGTGCACCGCCTGCCAATGCAGGAGATGTAAGAGACCCAGGTTTGATCCCTAAGGGGAAGATACCCTGGAGAAAGGAATGACTACCTACTCCAGTATTCTTGCCTGGAGAATTTCACAGACAGAGGAGCCTGTTGGGCTACAGTCCATACAGTGGCAGAGTTGGACAAGACTGAAATGACAGCACACACACAGGCTTTCATTGCATTGTTCAAATCTCCTAAAATCTTACTAATTTTCTGTCTTCCTGCTTTATCGATTACTATGGAAGATATGTTAAAATCTCCCACCATGACTATGCATTTGCCAATATTTCCCTGTAATTATGTAAGCTTCTGCAATATATATTTTAAGGTGACCTTGTTAGGTGCAATCCAGGGGGACATATCATGTGTGTATTTGTGTGTTAGTCACTCAGTCATGTCCGACTCTTTGTGACCCCATGGACTGTAGCCCACCAGGCTCTGCTGTCCATGGAATTCTCCAGGCAAGAACACTGGAGTGAGTGGCCATTCTTTTCTTTAAATTTACTCATTTATTATTTATTTTCGGCTGCACTGGGTCTTTGTTGCTGCGTGCGCACCCGCTCTCCCTAGTTGCGGTATTCGGGGGTTACTCTCCAGTTGCAGTGCTCAGGTTTCTCGTGTGGCAGAGCACAGGCTCCGGGGCACGCGGGCTTCAGTAGTTGTGGCACATGGGCACAGTACTTCGGGCACACGGGCTCAGCCACTCTGTGACTTGTGGAATCTTCCCAGATCAGGGATCGAACCCACGTCTCCTGCATTGGCAGGCAGATTTTTAGCACTGAGCCACCAGGGAAGTCCCAGGGGGAATTGATTTTAACGAATTTTTTCTTTTATCATATGTAGTGAGCATTTTTCTCCCCAAAGTACTTTTATACTTAAAGACTATTTTGTCTCATATTATTGTAGCTACACTAGCTTTCTCTTGATTTGTATTCTGTTGGTGTGTGTTTTCTCACTATTTTATTTACTCTTGAATAATGTATTCTACATATAATACCCACAATGATTACTTATATATTTAGGCTTATTACTATTGCTTTATTTTGTACTTTTCTCTTTACCCTACCTTTTCTTTTTCTTTTCTCTTTTTCTCCTTCTATTGGGTTGTTGATTTTTCTTTCCATTTACTCTATAGATATATATTTTTAAAATTCTGCTGAGAACTTATTGGGCTTCTTGATCTCTTAGGATTCAAGTCTTTAATAAATTCTAAAAATTTTTTAGCCATTATCACTTTGAGAATTGCTTCTTCCTCATGATCTATCTTCTTTTTGAAAATCCCATTATACATGTATTGAAAATCCTTTCCCATCCTACTTGTCTCTTCAGCTCAACTCAACTCAGTCGCTCAGTCATGTCCGACTCTTTGAGACCCCATGGACAGCAGCACACCAGGGCCCTTGTCCATCACCAACTCCTGAGTTTACTCAAACTCATGTCCATTGGGTCGATGATGCCATCCAACCATCTCATCCTCTGTCATCCCTTTCTCCTTCCTTCAATCTTTCCCAGCATCAGGGTCTTTCCAAATCAGTCAGTTCTTCACATCAGGTGGCCAAAGTATTGGAGTTTCAGCTTCAGCATCAGTCTTTCCAATGAATAATCAGGACTGATCTCCTTCAGGATGGACTTGTCTTAATCTTTCATATTTCCCATCTCTTAGTCTCTCTCTGAGCTGCTTTCTGTGCTATATCCTCGACTCTACCTTCTAGTTTCCAAGTTCTCTTTCAGGTTTGTGTGACTTGTCCACTGACCCTTTAATAACTGTATACTTTTCATTTTTTGTTAGTCCTATTGGATTCCTTTTTCAGAACTGCCTCATTCTTTTTAATAATGTCTAATTCTCTTTATATATGTTTAATACTTTCTTTTTAAGTCCTGACTCATTTTAAATATATTTATTTTATCATTTATTTGATGGTCCTATTAGCTTAAGTTGTTAGGATCTAATCTCACAGTGGTCATCTGCTGGCCCCAGCTCATGCTGGATCGCAATCTTAGTTTGTGAAATCATATTTAGTATGCTTCTATTTTAGCAATCTAGAGCTCCCTTGATTGTGGGCATATTCTCTGAGGAGGTTTTATTATTTGCTTCTCACAGGCATTTCATCGATATTAGTACTGCTTGAGAACAGTTTTACATTAATTTCTCAGCTTGGGAATTCCCAGACCAAATGTACAGTGTATATTTAAACCCTGAACCTACATGAGGAATTTACAGTAATATCAATAAAACATCAAATACCTAGGCATTAATGTAATTAATGCTGTACAAGAGCTTTTCCATGTTCATACATTGGAAGATTCAAAATTATAAAGACATAAACACTCTACGATGTGATATATTTAGAGTTTTCAAAGTAGTCATAATTTTTAAAAAATCCCAGAAGGTTTAGTGACTATGCATAGAAATCAAAAGTTGATTATAAACTGTACATGTAAATGCAAAGGATCAAGAAGAACCAAGACAAGCTTGAAGAAGTTAGAAAACTCTCTCTACCTGATATCAAGGCTCATTATAAAGCTAGGTAACAATACGCAATGTGATATTGTCACAAGGGTAAATAAACTGACTAAAGGAAGAGAATTCAGAAACTGACCAATATGTATATGGTCACTTGATTTATGGCAAAGATGACAATGCAGTCCAAGGGAGGAAAGAATACAACTTTTAATTAAATGTTATAATCAACTGCGTAGCTAGATGGGGAAAAGTAATATCAACCTATATATATACAAAAAAACTTTACAAAAGATGAATTCCAGATGAATTGTAGATATAAACATAAACAATAATAAAGCTTCTAAAAGAAAACATAGGACATATCTTTATTACTTTGGAGAAAAACAAGAATTTATTAAATAAGTCATATAAAACAAGCGTTATGAATAAAAGTTTGATAATTGGACTTTATTATTAAAAAGCAGAGACATTACTTTACCGACAAAGGTCCATCTAGTCAAGGTTATGGTTTTTCCAGTGGTCATGTATGGATGTGAGAGTTGGACTATAAACAAAGCTGAGCACAGAATTGATGCTTTTGAACTGTGGTGTTGGAGAAGACTCTTGAGAGTCCCTTGGACTGCAAGGAGATCCAACCAGTCCATCCTAAAGGAGATCAATCCTGAGTGTTCATTGGAAGGACTGATGTTGAAGCTGAAACTCCAATACTTTGGCCATCTGATGTGAAGAACCAACTCATTGGAAAAGACCCTGATGCTGGGAAAGATTGAGTGTGGGAGGAGAAGGGGACGACAGAGGATGAGATGGTTGGATGGCATCACGGACTCAATGGACATGAGTTTGGGTAAACTCTGGAAGTTGGTGATGGACAGGGAGGCCTGGTGTGCTGCAGTCCATGGGGTCTGAAAGAGTCAGACACAACTGAGTGACTGAACTGAACTGAAACTCACGCATATCTGTTCATCAAAAAACATCACTAACCATTCACCACTGCAACAAAAAGAATAAAATACTTAGGAGTATATCTACCTAAAGAAACAAAAGACCTGTACATAGAAAACTATAAAACACTGATGAAAGAAATCAAAGAGGACACAAACAGATGGAGAAACATACCGTGTTCTTGGATTGGAAGAATCAATATTGTCAAAATGGCTATGCTACCCAAAGCAATCTATAGATTCAATGCAATCCCTATCAAGGTACCAATGGTATTTTTCACAGAACTAGAACAAATAATTTCACAATTTGTATGGAAATACAGAAAACCACGAATAGCCAAAGTAATCTTGAGAAAGAAGAATGGAACTGGAGGAATCAACCTGCCTGACTTCAGACTCTACTACAAAGCCACAGTCATCAAGACAGTATGGTACTGGCACAAAGACAGAAATATAGATCAATGGAACAGAATAGAAAGCCCAGAGATAAATCCACGAACCTATGGACACCTTATCTTTGACAAAGGAGGCAAGGATATACAATGGAAAAAAGACAACCTCTTTAACAAGTGGTGCTGGGAAAACTGGTCAACCACTTGTAAAAGAATGAAACTAGAACACTTTCTAACACCATGCACAAAAATAAACTCAAAATGGATTAAAGATCTAAATGTAAGACCAGAAACTATAAAACTCCTAGAGGAGAACATAGACAAAACACTCTCCGACATAAATCTCACCAGGGTCCTCTATGACCCATCTCCTAGAATATTGGAAATAAAAGCAAAAATAAACAAATGGGACCTAATGAAACTTAAAAGCTTCTGCACTGCAAAGGAAACTATAAGTAAGGTGAAAAGACAGCCCTCAGATTGGGAGAAAATAATAGCAAATGAAGCAACAGACAAAGGATTAATCTCAAAAATATACAAGCAACGCCTGCAGCTCAATTCCAGAAAAATAAATGACCCAATCAAAAAATGAGCCAAAGAACTAAACAGACATTTCTCCAAAGAAGACATTCAGATGGCTAACAAACACATGAAAAAATGCTCAACATCACTCGTTATTAGAGAAATGCAAATCAAAACCACAATGAGGTACCATTACACGCCAGTCAGGATGGCTGCTATCCAAAAGTCTACAAGCAATAAATGCTGGAGAGGGTGTGGAGAAAAGGGAACCCTCTTACACTGTTGGTGGGAATGCAAACTAGTACAGTCACTATGGAAAACAGTGTGGAGATTTCTTAAAAAACTGGAAATAGAACTGCCATATGACCCAGCAATACCGCTTCTGGGCATACACACCGAGGAAACCAGATCTGAAAGAGACACGTGCACCCCAATGTTCATCGCAGCACTGTTTATAATAGCCAGGACATGGAAGCAGCCTAGATGCCCATCAGCAGATGAATGGATAAGGAAGCTGTGGTACATATTCACCATGGAATATTACTCAGCCGTTAAAAAGAATTCATTTGAATCAGTTCTAATGAGATGGACGAAACTGGAGCCCATTATACAGAGTGAAGTAAGCCAGAAAGATAAAGAACATTACAGCATACTAACACATATATATGGAATTTAGAAAGATGGTAATGATAACCCTATATGCAAAACAGAAAAAGAGACACAGAAGTACAGAACAGACTTTTGAACTCTGTGGGAGAAGGTGAGGGTGGGATGTTTCAAAAGAACAGCATGTATATTATCTATGGTGAAACAGATCACCAGCCCAGGTCGGATGCATGAGACGAGTGCTCGGGCCTGGTGCACTGGGAGGACCCAGAGGAGTCGGGTGGAGAGGGAGGTGGGAGGGGGGATCGGGATGGGGAATACGTGTAACTCTATGGCTGATTCGTGCCAATGTATGACAAAACCCACTGAAATGTTGTAAAGTAATTGGCCTCCAACTAATAGAATGAAATTAAAAAAAAAAAAAAAAAACATCACTAGGAGAGTGAAAAAGCAAGTCATGAGAAATGATACTTGCAATATATATACCTGAAAAAGATTTATATTTAAGTATATCAGTTCAGTTCAGTTGCTCAGTCGTGTCAGACTCTTTGTGATCCCATGAACTGCAGCACACCAGGCCTCCCTGTCCACCACCAACTCCCAGAGTCCACCCAAACCATATAAATAACAACAAATCATGCAAGAAAGAACAGAAATATTAACAAAATACTTGAACAGGCATTTCATAAAAGCATATATAAAATTGCCAAAATACTTACGAAAAAGTATTCTTTCTCATCAGTCATCATGGAATCATAAATTTAACTCAAATGACTCAAATGAGGCAGAGAAGAAAAAACAATATCAACTGTTGAGGAAAATATGGAGCAACTGGAATGCTCATACACTGGCAATTTAAAATGGTCAACCACTTCGAAAAAACTGTATAGAAGTGTCCTCCAAATGTGAGTTTATGAATACCTAAGGTCCAGTCATTTTTCTCTTATATATTTGTCCAACAGAAATATCTTATGTTCCATCAAAGTTAATGTACTAGAATATTCAAAGCAGCAGTACTGACAATATCCGCAAACTGGAAGCTAACACAAATGTCATGGATGAACCTTCAGACCCAAGCGCCAGATTACCGAAACCAGTATCCCACCCCCCGGGTCATCCCTGCTTCTGTCATGTGCTTGATGCTGTAGTCTGCTACTCCCTCTTCATTTGGCCACTGGGGATTTCCTTTACTTCTTTATGATCTCAGATCTTCACTTAAAAGGCTGTACCTGACAGCCCATCCAGAGCATCGGGTGGATTTGCAACAGAAATGTCACCAGGCTACATAGATCCTAACATGCCCTTTCCATGTCTCTACCAAGATATGAAGTCTTCCTGACAGTTTTTACAGTCTACATGTGATGTTTGATTGTAAAGGAAGAGGAGAGGGAGGAAGCAAGAGGGAATACAACTTCACTTAACAAAGAGCCTGGAGAGCATAGCAGGGGAAGCACCTCTTCCTGCAAGTCCTCCGCTAAGAGGTCCAGGTGTAATACATTCTACATCCTTGCTGCCCTACCTGGCCAGACGCCAACTGCTTGACAGCTCTCAGGACCCATCTCTGGTCCCATGAGGTTGGCAGCTATCAGTGGAGCCTCTATCACTCAGATGAGTAACTATTCACCCCCATAAGGCCCCAGGGTTCTGTGATCTGGACTGGAATTTAGGTTGCCAAGCCCTGCTGACAGGTGTGCAAAGAGGGTAGACGTGAGTACAGTCACTCCCACCTTCTGCTCCACCTCCATAGTCCTTGTGAAATCCCCTTCAAGGTCACAGCCTTGTGATGGAAGAACAGATTTAATACCTGGGTGCGACTTGCACTTCTTGTATCCTAATTTTCAACAGCCCATGAGGCCCCAACTACCCAAAAGAAGAAAACTGTTGGCAAGCTGGCGAAAGAGTAGTTCCTCCCAGGGAGCTAGACTGGGCCCCAGAGGCCATGATTGTGAGCTTTCTGCAAACCACTTCTCCGTGGTTGACTGGAAGTTGTTCAGTTGCTCAGTCCTGTCCGACTCTTTGCGACCCCATGAACTGCAGCACGCCAGGCCTCCCTGTCCTTCACCATCTCCCGGAGTTTACCCAAACTCATGTCCATTGAGTCCGTGATGCCATTAAACCATCTCATTCTCTGTCACCCCCTTCTCCTCCCGCCTTTAATCTTTCCCAGCATCAGGGTCTTTTCTAATGAGTTGGCCCTTCAAATCACATGGCCAAAGTATTGGAGTTTCAGCATCAAAAGCTTTCACACTTTGAGGTAGAATTGGGGCTTCTTACAACCCACTGTCACTTCTAACACATAGCAAAAGAAAATGTGTGGGTAAACAGCTTCTTTTCCAGAGAGATGCTTAGGTCGAAACAACAACAAATAAGAGTTAAAAGTTCTGGAGTATTTTTCTGTGTCAGGCACTGTCCCAAGAACTTTAAATGAATTACCTCAATTGTCTCAAAATAATCCAAAAGGTATGTATTATTATCTCCCACTTTTCCTGATGAGGAAACTGAGGCTCCAAGAGGTTAAATAAATAACTTGCTGGAAGTGACACAGTCAAGCGACAAAGCCCGGACAGAAAGCGAGTGAGTCTGGCTCATGTTCCTTGACAGATTTCTAGATGGAAGTATTTTGTCATTGATCTTGGCCTCTATGTCACCTCCACTGCAGAGTGTCCTGCCTTTCAAGGAATCTTTTCTACCTCTTCATGGTCTTGGGCTCCAAAGCACCCTTGGGTGGGGATGGGAGGAGCAGAGACCCTCCCTGGGAGGACTCCAAGAGCCCTTGCTCACCCGTTTCCTCTGCCTGACCACCAGGGCAGCCCCCCTCCCCATTCTCATAACCAGGGTCTCCCAGATACCCTGGCCCACCTGTCTCCTTTGAATTTACTGTGCTCATCAGTCTTCTCCTTCAACTCTGACCTACTGTAAACCTAGACTGATCCCTTATCCCTCTTCCCAGGCTCTGAAAAAGGACTGGCTGCCCCATGAACCATGGGATGTGGCTCCCGCAAGCTAGGGCTGGGGGCAGTCCGTTTGGCTCTTCCTTGGCTGGAAACACCAGATCAGGAAAGCCCTAGCTTTCCTTCAAAGGGAGTAGTTTTTCTAAGTGAATGGTTTGGATTCTTGAGGGTGAGAGGTGGAGTTTTTAAATGTAAAAAAAAAAAAAAAAAAAACAGTAGAATTTTTTGTAAACTGAGGAAGACTTGCTGGCACTAACCATCTTCAGTGGTTGTGGTTTAAATCTAAAATTAGAAAGTCACCTTCAGATAAGGCATCCCACATATTTCCCGTTTAAGAGATTGGCCTCAATGGGGCATTAGACATAGCTTTAATGGCTTCAGAGCAGAGGGAACATAAACTTTGCCAGAGCTGTTGGACGAAAACCCAGCAAAGTCATCCTCCCAGCTTCCCAGGGAACACCCTTCAGTTTTATTAGACCTCTACCAAATTCCAGGTCTTGACCACCACCAAAATCTCGCAGTCAACCAAAGGTTCCTGCCAGCCAACACTGTTCAGTTTTTTTTTCCCAAGCTATTATAATTCTTTAATTAAGAATTTAATTTAGTTCAGATTCATGTATTTTTTTTCCTGATTTCACCTAGCCAGAGTTGTGCAGGTTTTGTTTTGTTTCTTTTTTTTTCCATTTATTTTCATTAGTTGGAGGCTAATTACTTTACAATATTGTAGTGGTTTTTGCCATACATTGACATGAATCAGCCATGGATTTACATGTGTTCCCCATCCCGATCCCCCCACCCCCACCTCCCTCTCCATCCGATCCCTCTGGGTCTTCCCAGTGCACCGGGCCCAAGCACTTGTCTCATGCATCCAACCTGGGCTGGTGATCTGTTTCACCCTTGATAATATACATGTTTCGACGCTGTTCTCTCAAGACATCCCACTCTCCCCTTCTCCCACAGAGTCCAAAAGTCTGTTCTGTACATCTGCGTCTCTTTTTCTGTTTTGCATATAGGGTTATCGTTACCATCTTTCTAAATTCCATATATATGCATTAGTATACTGTATTGGTGTTTATCTTTCTGGCTTACTTCACTCTGCATAATGGGTTCCAGTTTCATCCATCTCATTAGAACTGATTCAAATGAATTCTTTTTAATGACTGAGTAATATTCCATGGTGTACAGGTACCACAGCTTCATTATCCGTTTGTCTGCTGATGGGCATCTGGGTTGCTTCCATGTCCTGGCTATTATAAACAGTGCTGCAATGAACAAAAAATATGGAACGCTTCACGAATTTGCATGTGATCCTTGCGCAGGGGCCATGCTAATCTTCTCTGTATCATTCCAATTCTAGTATATGTGCTGCCAAAGCGAGCACCACTGTTCAGCTTTATAAGGAAGAACATTGGTCCAATGTAAGGTCCCCAAAGCCAAGAGAAAACTTTAAGGAAGGTGATAGACATCATACTCAACCCAATCACCAAGCATCAACCTTGGCAATCCAGCTGGATCCTGTCCTGATTATCCACTGGAAAAAGTAGGCAAAATAGAATTCTTTGTTGGGTTGAACCAGATGACACCTTAAATTCCTTTTCGACTGAGAATCATCTGTGATTCACTCAATCCTTGTAATTGCTGTTGTGTTGTTCAGTCACCAAATCAAGTCCTACTCTTTGCAAGCCCATGGACTGCAGCACACCTGGCTCCTCTGTCCTCTACTATCTCCTGGAGTTTGATCAAATTCATGTCCATTGAGTAGGTGATGCTATCTAACCATCTCATCCTCTGCCACCCCCTTCTCCTTTTGCCTTCAGTCTTTCCCAGCATCAGGATCTTTCCCAATGAGTTAGCTCTTCACATCAGGTGGTCAAAGTATTGGCACTTTAGCTCCAGTATCAGTCCTTCCAATGAATATTCAGGGTTGATTTTCTTTAGGATTGACTAGTTTGATCTCCTTGCAATTCAAAGGACTCTCAATCCTTGTAATATCTGCCCCTTAATAAACCCTGGGGGCCAGGAATATTAATGCATTGACACACCCAACCCTCCCAAAAACCCAGTGAGGTGGTTTTTATTAACATCTTTTTCAGAAACAGGGAGAGAAACTTGCCAGGATGCCAGAGCTGGTTGGAGAAGAGAAAGGATTTAAATGTAGGTCTGTCTCACCCCAAAGCTGATACTCTTCCTATCCATCCCTTTGCCTCTGGCATTTAGTCAGCTTATGCAGCCTGCTGCCTCTCAAAAGGAAGTAAAAGATACAGACAGCTGGGGCCCAGGTGAGACCCCACCCAGAAAAATGGGCACTTCGGGAGCAAAGCTGCCATTCCATGGGCCTTGTAATTGGCAGCCACCAACGGTTAACCACAGGGCTGTCTCCCCTGTAGAAAGAGGCTCCCTTTGTCCACACAGCCCTACGCCCAAACAATAGCTTTATCACCCAGGAGACCACAGAACAAAGGGAGGGAGGTAGATATGGACAGAACAGGGTATAAATAAGATGCTGTATGGGCAGAGAGAGAGAAAAAAAAATGATTTAAAGACAGAACACACCAGGATATTTGACATGCAGGCTTTTAAATTATGCCTACCCTCGTTATGTGTAGAGCATACACAAATGAGCCTGTATTTTCAACTACGTCACATGCCTTGCTTTGCAACCAAAAACAATATTTGTGCTTCGTGTGCTGCACTGTGGCGTTTTATGCACAGAATCACCTGGCTCAGGTCCTCTACCCTAGATGCAAATTAATGCTTTTGTTGGGGAGGGGTGGGAGGGACGGGGGAGGGGGTGGGGTGGGGGTGGGGGCGTGTTCTGGAAGCCACACTGGCTCGCTGACATTGCTGGGCATGATGGATGCTGCCAGCACTGTTGCTTAGCAACCCAGTACCCTTCAAGAAAATCCAGCGGTCTCACTGGCTCGAAGAAGCAAGCAGGGTTGGTTCAGCATAGCAGCGGACATGGAAAGATAATAATGGCTCTGTTCCAGTTATTAATAATCATTGTTTCTGATTTCCTGTGTAGGTCAACATACCTGAGGACACGTAGAGCCCTGCACTAGACTGGAGCTGAAAGCAGCCCAGGGTTTTTCAATGACTTCCAAATCGGCTTCAGAGAGTAGTGGAATTTTACTGGCTGGTCCCATGATGCTCCCTCAATCCTGGTCTTTTCCACAACATAAAGGCAGATCTCCACGCCGTGACTCACCAGCATACCTCCAGATAGTTATTTGTCAGCCCTGTCATGAGTCATGTTTTCTTCAGCTTTCTTTTTTTCTCAAAACTGAAACACTTGACATTTTAGAATGGGGCTGGGGGAAGGTTTCGATTTTTTTTTTTTTTTCCTGTAAGTCAGTCTGTGGCTTTGTGTGCAAGTGTGGGGGGGTGAAGGACAAGGTGAGTAATGGCTGCAAGAACAGGTAAACAGGAGTGAGGTTCTCCACAGCACCTGGAAAGCCTCCGAAGGAAGGATGCTGTCATCTGTATCATGGAGGACGGAATGCCCCTGGGCTGTATTCTAGCAGTAATGGTACCCTGGGCGGCAGCCTGCCCTCCACCCCTTCCTTTCCAGGAGCAGACTGCTCCCTGCATCCCAGACAAAGAGGACGGCTTCACTTAGTGCAGCGTAGATGACAGCATCACTCTAAGGCTGTTAGAAAAATCCTGCCCGAGTTCTAAGGAACTCAGGAAATTGAGGTTTTTCCGATGAAAAAGGCAAAGCTCAACTGCCACCTAGAAATTGTGCTGGACGGAACAGACAGAACTCCAGGGTTCTCGTTCTGACATTCACTGGAAATGGGATGAATTTCCATTTATTTTGCATGGCCCAGCACAAGTTTCTTCTCCTCTGTAAAGCCCTCAACCTCGTAGATTTATTCACTTAGCACACTCCCCAAGTGTGACCACCTCAAGATCAGGCAGTATTTTGTATGTATCATGTCAGTCCAGCTCCATATCAAGATGTATACAAGGTGTTCAGTGCATGCTTCTTGTTTGGAGGATAGATAACAAAAGAATTAATTAACCAGTTCAATAACTAAATCCAGTTAACCTCTGGCAACCTTTATTTGTTCCCATGCTTAACAATACACAGTCTACTCACAGAAAAGAAATAATGGTCTAGGAGTAGCAAATGGAAGCATTTTGAACATTACATAACACCATGTTATTACAAAGCATCATTAAAAAAAAAAAAAGATGATCAAAAGAGTCCCCAGAGGTAGGAATCAGGTTCAATTCTGTACCTGATCGCTAGAAGTAGGGAAGGAGAAAGTTCAAGTTAATACAAATACTTCTCCTATCAGGTTGGGGTAATGCCTGAAATTTCCAAAGCATTTTCTTCTTTGGGTTAAGACATTGCAGATTCTTGTTTAAAACATAAATGCTGGACTTTCCTAGCAGTCCAGTGGTTAGGATCCACTGCAGGGGGCACAGGTTCGATCCCTGGTCAGGGAACTAAGATTTCACATGCCATGTGGCCAAAGAAAGAGGAAATTCTCTCTTACAGAAATCACACATTAATCCATTATTAGCCTCAAGCATCGTAGTGATACATATTAAATCCACTTGCAGAGAGTAAAGGGCATGAGACAGGAAATTAGATTTTACTCTTCATTATGAAAATATTCAAACATACAAAACTAGAGGCAACAGTATAAGAAGTCCTTTTTGTGTTCATCAGTCAACTTTAACAACTGTCATCCTAAAACTGAGTTTGTTTCATTCATCTACTGCCCAAATTGAATTATTTAGAAGAAAATCCAAAACCTCCCAGTAGCTCATTTATACATATTTCAGTATATAACTCTAAATATAAGCACTCCTTTCAACATAACCACAAAATCAGTATTATACCCAAGGTAATAAAAATAATAATTCCTTGTGTGTCTATGTGTGTACTCAGCTGTGTCCAACTCTTTTGCAACCCCATGGACTATAGCCCACCAGGCTCCTCTGTCCATGGGATTATCCTGGCATGAATACTGGAGTGGGTTGCCATTTCATCCTTTAGGGAATCTTCCTGATGCAAGGACTGAACTTGTGTCTCCTGCATCTCCTTCAGGCAGATTTTTTACCACTGAGCCACCTGGTAAGCCCTAATAATTCCCTAATATCATCAAATATCTGGTGAGTAATCAGTGCTCAGAAGTTTCCCTAATAGAACAGTTCAGTAAAAGTAACACTACATTCAGAACATGGCAGGGACTGAAACTAGGGCTGGTCTCACCCATGGGGAGAAGACATGAATTTCATTAGTTTCACTGAGTTGTTTTGTTTTTCAGTTTCACAATTGCCAAGAGCAATCTACACATGAGGAAAGACATGAATATGTAAACCAAAATATGAATTACTCTCCCTACAGGCCAATGGCATTCACCAGCTGTTATAAAAATAATAGTTAAGTTTCCCTAACCTGGCAGTAGTGGAACTTAATTACTTAATCCTCTTGTCAGCTTCACCTGATCATAGGTAACTCAGAGGTACTTCTTGAGCCTCAGTTTCCTTGTACAATGGCGGTAATAGTCAGACCTACCCCAGAGGACTCTTAAGAGCATTAAAGAACATAATGTATGTAAGGCACTTAGGAAAGCTCTTGGCACAGTAAACCTGTAATGAACATGAACCATTGTGTTGTTATTTCCCAGTCTCCTTGGAAACCAAAGCTTGGGCAAGCTGATACTTGATGAAGAATATTCTAATAGCCTTCTCTTGGCGGCCTTGTCTGCTTGACAAAATACTGCACCTGAAATATTTTAAGCTAGTGTTCCTCAAAGTGTGCTTTTTTCAGACCACCTGCATCTAAATCACTCTGAACAAGTATTTAAAATGTGGATCACTATGCCCAGAGGATGAGATGGCTGGACGGCATCACCCACTCAGTGGACATGAGGTTGAGCAAACTCTGGGAGATAGTAAAGGACAGGGGAGCCTGGCATGCTGCAGTCCTTGGGATCGCAAAGAGTTGGACATGACTTAGTGACTGAACAACAAGACCCTAGGCAATTCTTAAGAGCACTAAAGTCTGAGAGGGTCTGCTTTCAATTTATGGCTTCCCAGGTGGCGCTAGCTTGAGTCTTTGTAGAATGACTTTTCTAACCAGAGAGGAAGCGGGGTGTCTGAAAGAACATGGGAGTAGCAGAAGGGACCTGAGACCAATGGAACTTGCCATATCTCCCTAATGAAGCCACAGAGGGAGCCAAATGGGACCTGGAAAATGGGAAAATATTTTCCATTAACCAACTGATGTATGATGTTACTCACTTGTATTTTTATCCCAATTCCAAGAATCTAAATATAGAATTCCCATTTGGTGCTTCCAAAAGAAGACCATGTGGCCTAATGATGTTTGTGACAAAGGACATCGTTCATGAGCGTCTCATCCATTCATTCATTAACAAATATTTGTTAAGTGTCAATTATTTGCCAGGGGCTGCGCTGGCATAAATCAGTAAAAAAAAGAAAAAGAAAAAAGAAAAAGCAGTAACATGCCCTGCCTTCTTGAGCACATAGAGGGCTCCAAAGTAACCAAGGACAGAGAAGGGACAAGGAGAAACTTGAAGCTCACAAGAGCTTAGAGCTAGGAAAGGACCTTAATGGACACAGTTCCTTCATTGAACTGGTAAGAAGACAAAGACTCGAAAAGATGGCAGAGTCCCGTGTCACCAGGAGAGGTGGGGGCTACAGAGGCACTCATTCCTCAGTTCGTAGAACTCTTTCTACCCTGTCTGTTTCACGCCTTCCTGCACCAAGAAAAGCAAAGGAGCAAAACAAATATTGAGTTGCCTTTTCTCCATGTCATTAAAGTGAGTCATTTGAGTTGAAGGCGACAAAATTCTTCCCACTTAATGCACTTTCAAATGTTCATTTTTCATTCAATTTTAAAACAGCTTACAACACAGCATGCAGAGTGGGATCTCGTTCTTGTAAACAGTCTATCTGTGGTGCATATGTGTGCAGAGAAAAATGGCTATACAAATCAAAGACTATCAATAGATACTCCTCAGGGGCTAGAATTAGGGGTGCTTTTATATTTTCTCCTTTATATTCCTAGTACTTTCTCAGAATTTTCCAAGTCTTCTACAATGAACACAAATTACTTCTGTAATGAATAAAAACATTATTTTAACAATAATATTTGGTTCTGTTTTTAAGTCCCAAGGTGTGCCTTTTGGGGACTAAACTGATTCTCATGAAAGGCTTCCAGAATCTTTTTGTCCAGAAAACAACTAAAAACTAAACTCAGTGTTGGTATCCCAACAAGAGACCAGGCACATATTGGTCACCTACTGACAGAAGTCCTCTGGGCTATTCCTTGGATATGTCTGGGCAAAGATTCAGTGCATGTAGTCTTGAATGCAATCAACCCTTCCACACATATCTCCTGAGCCTTTCCAAGTTCAAAGAACTGCACTGGGCCCTGTGCATAAAATGCATAAGACATTATCCCAGTCTTCAAGAAACTCAGGGTTTAGCTGAGGAATGAAGGCGTAAATGTATACAAAGTTTAGTAACAAAACATGAACAACGAAGCGATATTGGAAAGTACACTGTGTGTGTGTGTTGTTTTTTAACACAAGTTTTTTTTAAGTGTTTTTTTTTTAATTTATTTATTTTTGGCCGTGCTGGGTCTTTGTTGCTGAGTGGTCTTTTCTACAGTTGTGTTTTTTTCTCTAGAGCAGGGGCCGCTCTCTAGTTTCAGAGCAAGGACTTCTCACTGTGGTGGCTTCTCTTGCTGTGGAGCCAGACTCTAGGGCAGAAGCTCAACAGCTGTGGCACGTGGCCTTAGTTGCTCTGCAGCAAGTGGAATCTCCTGGGATCAGGGATCGAACCCAGGTCTCCCGCATTGGCAGGTGGATTCTTTCCCACTGAGCCACCAGGGAAGCCCTACACTGTGTGTGGAACCAAGAGGACAGTTTCTTTCAGAAGCCAAGGGGCAGAGAGGAGATGAAGGACAGTGGGAAGCCGTGGTGGACTTTTAGCAGGGAGGTGGCATAAGATTTGTGTTTCAGGAATACTAAGGTCTGTGCAAGGCACAACCATTTTTGAACAGGGAGACTGAGGAGAGGGAAGAAAACAAAAGCAAAAGCGGCCAAGTGAAAAGAAGGCTGAGTTTGGGGTTTTAGCCTCTAACAAGGCAACCTTGAACGTGTCACTTTACTAGCTTCCTCACCTGCCAAGCAACACAGCAGGACTAAACTCTCCAAGGCCCTTTGCAGCTGTCAACATTCTTTAGTTCCACCATCCAGACAAGAATGATAAAGGCCCAGATGAGGGTGTTTCCGTGGTGAGGGCATGAACAGTTTTACTCCAGCAAATGCCTCGCAAAGGGAGTGGCTAGTTCATTTTCAGCACAGACACCAGGAAAAAAGCCAGATTGGGTTTTTCCCCCTTACCCTTGTTTTTAACCCCTTGGGATGTTTGGCAACAAATCTTCTCTTTCTCCTTTTTTTTTTTTAAAACCTGAGATGTAATTTATATACCATGAAATTCACCATTTATTTTAAAGGATACAATTTAGTGGGCTTTAGTATATTCACAAAGTTGCGTGCAACTATCACTATCTAATTTCCAGAACATTTTCATCACCTGTGAAGAAGATATCCGGAGACTTCCCTGGAGGTCTAGTGGTTAAGAATCCGCCTTGCCATGCAGAAGACGTGGGTTTGCTCCCTGATCAGGGAACTAACAGCCCACAGGCGGCAGGGCAGCTAAGCCCATGTGCCCCACAACTACTGAACCAGCACGCTCTGGAGCCTGAGAGTCACAACTGGAAAGCCAGTTGTGCGCTGCGATGAAAGATCCCCATGACACAGTGTCGTTTGGGTTTCACATTTCACAACAGCAAGACTCCAAGTGCAGCAACTAAGACCCAACACAGCCAAAGAAAGAAGGACTTCCCTGGAGGTCTAGTGGTTAAGACTCTGCGCTGCCATTGCTGGGGGGATGGGTTCGATCCCTGGTCGGGGAACTAAGATCTGCACAGCATGCCTAAAAGGAAAGAAAGAAATCCCATATTCATCAGCAGTCACTCCCCATTTCCTCTACCCCAGACCCTAGCAACCACCAATCTGCCTTCTGTCTCTTCGTGGACATTTCACATAAATGGAATCATACCATCTGTGGCCTTTTGTGTCTGGCTTCTTTCACTCAGCATGCTGCTCTCAAGGCCTGCCCATGTGGTCGCACGTGTCAGTACTTCCTTCCCTTTTTAAGGCTGAATACTATTTTGTTGTCGGGAGAGGCTACACTTCATTTATCTGTTCATCCACTTTTCAGCAGTGGGTTGAAACACTGGGCTGTTTCCACTTTTCAGCAGTGCACTGAATCATATATACCCTTGTTTATCAGAGGTAAAGTTGTCACATAAGCTTCCACTATTTGAATTTTAAAAGAAGTAGAAATTTTGGGTGGACGGAGCACAGTCAATTCTGGATGGAGACAAAACCCACTTCATCTGCGGTAACCACTGCAGACACCACTCTGACAAGCCTTTCCATAGATACTGCAGGGGTAAACAACATATTTGTATCTCCAAAGAGGGTGTGACTTCAAGTGAAAATTTTTCAGCAGCAAAGCCCATTCCATGGATTTAAAAATGCCACAGGATTAGGGGATAATCTTTAGCTTTCATGCTCTGCCAATGAGAAGGCATTGAGTTTGGACCTCCCCAGGCATGATGGAGGCCAAGTACCAGCCTAGGTGTGACCTGCCCTTTGCTCTGTAAACAGCCAATCCAGACCCTTGCCTATTCGAGTTTCAACATAACTTTTCCTTTCCCAGAGTCCAAGTTTCCTCACTGTATCTTTATGAGCTGGAAAAACATGAACTGTCACTGAACCGTCAATGTTCATGTCACATTATAAGACCCAAGATTTCTTTGTCTTTTCCTAGATCAAATTGAAATTTTAAAAGTCCAACAAAACATTTATCAGGTTGGCATGAGACCTCTGAGTTCAGGCCTTCATAAATGGGATGGAGAGGTTGGCGGGGGGCTGGGGGGGGGGGTAGCTGCATGTTTTCTTTCCCTGGTCATTTAATATAATTTTTAAATTATCACATGGACCCCCCCTCCCAAAAAAAAGAATGGATAGTCTTAAGGTTGACAGCTTTATCCTCAAGGAAGAAAACATTTACTGAGCACCTACTTTGTGCCAGGAAGAGTGGTAAGTTCCACAGTCTCTTGTAATCCAGTTGAAAAGAGAAAGCCATTAAAAAATCACCATAATTTTCCAGAGACTGATTGGGGACAGAGAATGGGGAGGTATTACTAATGGGAATGGAGTTTCTTTTCTGACTAGGAAAATGTTCCTAGATCAGATAGTAGTGATAGATGCACAGAAGTAAAGCATCCGCCTGCAATGCAAGAGACTCAGGAGACGCAGGTTTGATCCCTGGGTCTGAAAGATCCCCTGGAGAAGGAAATGGAAACCCACTCCAGTATTCTTGCCTAGAAAATCCCATGGACAGAGGAGCCTGGTGGGCTACAGTTCACAGGGTCGCAAAGAGTCGGACACAACTGAGCATGTGTCTGATCTGTGAATATACTAAAAACCACTCGGGTGTACATTTTAAAAGGGTACATGAATTTTATGGTATTTAAACTACATCTCAATAAAATTTAAAACTGAGATAATAATAATGCTCCACCGTTGTGTTACAAACAGGACTGAAAAAACCATGCCTGGGGGTAGAATAGAACATAGGTTTTCTTCTAAATGTGGGTTTCACTTTGGAGCAAAAACTAGCAAATTTCCCTGCATACTTGTCAACTGCCCAAATTTCCCAAAGCCCTCCCCTTGCTGTTCCCACTCCAGGGGGCTGACCTCCCCCAGTCCCCAGCTTTCCCTGGTTCAGTGGACACCCCTGTCCACAGACTTTGGTGGAAGTTCTCTTAACTGCATTGCCCCCGAGAATGTCTCGAGAGAACGCTGCCTGACTTACAAAGTGATTTGGAAACATGCTGCTGGCTGTGTTTTACGCACTGTATCAAGTGTTTCTAACTTTGTACTGGCTGAGACCATGAAGGGCACAGCTTTCAAAGGTTGAAGTTAATAATTTCACACCAGAAATGATCAACCGGGACCTCGTAGCAGCAGGCTGCCTGAGTCGCGATATTCCTGAGCCCTGGAGGCAGCCTCGCCTCTAGAGGTTACACAGTGGCCACTGGTCGACTTTGAAGTTGGATGATATAGTAGTTGAGCCCAGGGTTTCTTGGAGACAAGCCAACTGACTGGCCACGTAATCACAGGGATGTTAATTAAGCTCTCTAAAACCTCAGTTTCCTCGTCTGTAAAAGGGGGTAGATAACCTATAGGTTTCTGAGAAGACTCAATAAAATGCCTGGGCTTCCCAGGAGGCCTAGTGGTAAAGAACTCGCTTGCCAGTGCAGGAGACAGAAGAGACACTGGTTCGATCCTTGAGTCGGGAAGATCCTCTGGAGGAGGGAATGGCAACCACTCCAGTATTCTTGCCTGGAGAATCCCATGGACGTAGGAGCCTGGTCAGAAAGAGTTAGACACAACTGAAGTGACATCTCACACACACACACACACACACACTAAAATGCTTAGACAAGTGCCTGGTGGGCAGTCACTGATGAAGCGGTGACTGCTATCAGAGCGACTGTCCTTCAGGAAGGCAGATGTTCACCTCATCTGAGGACGCTCAAGGAGGCTGGCAACCTGGCGGGGTATATTCCGACTGTCTTCCCTCCTACACATGTCACATTCTAAAACAAGGCAGCTAAGGAGCATGGGTCCATAGATACCCTGGGGAGCTCGGTCGACATTCCACGATGGAACCAACACACCAGGTTTCCGCATTCACCATCTGGGCTTCCCTGATGGCTCAGTCAGTAAAGAACCTGCCTGCAATGCAGGAGACCCCGGTTCGATTCCTGGGTTGGGAAGATCCCCTGAAGAAGGGAAAGGCTACCCACTCCAGTATCCTGGCCTGGAGAATTCCATGGAACTATATAGTCCATGGGGTCGCAAAGAGTCAGACACGACTGAGCAACTTCCCCTCACTTCACTTAGACTTGAAGCTATTTAAGCTCAAGGGCCCACTCCTCCCAGGTTCTCAAAGGGTGGTACCAGAGAGTCTGTCAGAACCACACAGAGTGTTTGTTTAACAAAGGCTGTTCCCAGGCTCTCCCTTCAACCGTGCCTCCGGGGAGGGAACCGGCCTGACAACAAGCTCTTGCAGCCTCTTCTGCATGCTGGGTTTGAGAATGCTGAGCTTCTGTCATCAAAGTGCCTACAACCATCAATGTTTACCACACAGCAGGTGCTTAAGACATTCTTTCTTAATAAATAGGAAGTGAAAATGTTAGTTGCTCAGTTGTGTCTGACTCTTTGTGACCCCCATAGCCTATAGCCCACCAGGCTCCTCTATCCATGGGATTCTCCAGGCAAGAATATCGGAGTGGGTTGCCATTCCCTTCTCCAGGGGATCTTCCCAACCCACGGATCAGACCCACATCTCCAGCACTCCAGGTAGATTCTTTACCATCTGAGCCACCAGGGAAGCAATAACATTAAATAATATTAACAGAAAAAAGTTAAAGGCTAAGTAGAAATCATGAATGAGTGAATGAATGAGACAGTCATGTGTATCTAGTTTCTTCGCTTCTTCTTACTACATTGTCCCTAATGGGGAAACCACCAACATTTATTGAAGGAATTTTCCCCCAATACAAAAGCAATATATGATTGATGCTTAAAACTTAGAAAATAAGAAAAGCACCAAAGAAAAGACAAACATTGATGACCACCTTGGGTGTATTTGTGTGAGGCTTTTTAAAAATAATTTTATTTAGTTAGTTATTTTTGGCTATACTGGGTCTTCATTGCCATGTGCAAGCTTTCTCTAGTTGCGATGCTCAGGATTCTCATTATGGTGGCTTCTCACCTTGGAGACCACAGGCTCTAGGTAGCTGTGGCATGAGCATAGTTGCCCCACCTCATGTGGGGTCTTCCTGGACCTTGGATCACACTGGTGTCCCTTGCATTGCAAGGCAGACTCTTAACCACTGGACCACCAGGGAAGTCCCTTTCTGGCTTTTTGTATGAGGCATATAAGTGTGTGTTTACCAAAAATATCACCATGTTGTACACTGAATACTCCTTTCAGCCTGTTTTTTTTAACTTAGCAATGCATTATGAATATGTTCTCAGCTCAGGGATTCTTCCCCACCGTAATTTTAAATGGCAGCAAGGTATTCTTTCCAACTGTGGTGTTGGAGAAGATGATTGAGAGTCCTTTGAACTGCAAGGGAATCAAGCCAGTCAGTACTAAAGGAAGTCAACCCTGAATATTCATTGGAAGGACTGATGCTGAAGCTGAAGCTCCAGTACTTTGGCCACCTGATGTGAAGAGCTGACTCACTGGAAAAGACCCTGATGCTGGGAAAGATTGAAGGCAGCAAGAGAAGGGGATGGCAGAGGATGAGATGGTTGGATGGCATCATTGACTCAATGGACTTGAGTTTGCACAAACTCCAGGAGATAGTGAAGGACAGGGAAACCTCGCGTGCTGCAGTCCATGCGACTGCAAAGAGTTGGACACGATTTAGCGACTGAACAATAAAATAATTTTAAATGGCAGCAAGGTATTGTATCTAGACATACTACAGTTTATGTAATCCCTATGTAGTCATTGAACATTCCAGTTCAATAATTAATGTAAAATAAAATGTACATGAATATTCTAATTCACATCTTCAGTAGACATCTGTACTTTTCTAAATTCCACAGCTGATTTCAATCAGCAGCCAGGACTGATGGCTACCGCCATGAAAGGCTATTTCTAGGATGTTCTCTCAGGAAACCTCTGGAGTTGGAACACAAATAAGGAAAATTTCCATGCCTCAAGAATGTCAGCAAACCTGGATTACAAGAACTCCATTAATTCCAGGAGGCATAGCTCTGTCACAGATCACAAGAAGAAAGAACCTTTGTCTTCTTGTCATCATCAAAAGTGGACCAGTTTGACCCAGTGCCACCAAGAGGGTATCAGATTTATTTCTGGTAAACAACCACTTTGAGAACTATACAGAGAAGCTCTGCCAACTGGAATGATTTATTTTTATCATTTCTTTCCCATTAGTTGCCAAGATATGATAGGAGGAGCTTACTGCCCAAGAGGCTCCTAAGAGGAGCTCAGATATAGAAGGGATTCCTACAGATGTAAAGATCTAAAGATTAAAGAAAGCCCAGAGTTTATAAAAATCATGTTGCAATTTAGTTAATTTGATTGTTAGCCCAATACCCATACCAATGTTTTCTCCAATATGTATAACAAAAGTGAAAGTGAAGTCGCTCAGTCGTGTCCAACTCTTTGCGACCCCATGGACTGTAGCCTACCAGGCTCCTCCGTCCATGAGATTTCTCCAGGCAAGAGTACTGGAGTGGGTTGCCATTTCCTTCTCCAGGGGATCTTCCTGACCCAGGGATCAAACCCCGGTCTCCCTCATTGCAGGCAGATAGATGCTTTATCTTCTGAGCCACCAGGGGATCCCCATGTATAACAAAGGGAAGGTCAGTTTTAAAAAGTTAAAACCTGGGAGTTCCTGGGTGGTCTGGGTTCCTGGGAGTTCCTGGGTCAGCGCTTTCATTGCTGTGGGAAGGGTTCAGTTCCTGGTTGGGAAACTGAGATCCAGCAAGCCACACAACATGACCAAAACTCTTTTTAGAAATAAAAACAAAAAGTGAAAAACTGATTCGAAGGGAACTGGCAAGCTCCTTGAAGGCAGAGTCTGTCTTGGTTGCTTCATTCCCTGCAGCATCTATTCATATCTTGATCTCTAACATGCGGCTAATGTCTGTTAGATGAGTTAATGCCCAAAAGAATGAATGAGGGCGTGGTCTTCTTCAAGCCATACAATACTACATATCGGAACTATTCAGTGTTCCCGAAGATTGGCCTTAATCTTCAAAGACCACCCAGCAATAACTCCCCCATGGCTGAAAACTCAAAAAATGCAGTGTTTTTATTTGCCTCACAATTCAAAGGACAGAATCAAAAACCCACACAAATATGTAACCAGCCTCCCCCCAGGAGGTACTGTCAATTGATATAATAATAATAATGCAAGATGCTGCAGATAAGAGTTTATTTGCAGCCTTATGAACTGCAATTCAGGGGGCTACCCCAGCAGCTTAGTAGGAAAGAATCTACCTGGCAATACAGGACACATGGGTTCGATCCCTGGTCCAGGAAGATCCCACGTGCCTCACAGCAACTAACCCCATGCGCCGTAACTGCTAGAGCCTGTGCTCTAGGGCCCGAGAGCCACAACTCCTGAGCCCGCGCGCTACAATCACTAAAGCCTGCTTGCCTTAGAGCCTGTGTTGCCCAATGAGAGAAGCCACTGCAATAAGAAGCCCGTGCACCACAACTAGAGATTGGCCCCCACCTTCTGCAACTAGAGAAAGCCCGTGCAGCAACAGGGAGGACCCAGGACAGCCAAAAACAAAGAAATAAATACTTTCCTTTAAAAAAATAGCTGCAATTCAGGAGTCATGGCTTCAGGTTACTAAGAAAGTGTTCTGGGGAACAGAAAAAAGTTGCCTGGAGAGAATTATGATTGATTCTGATGCAAATCAGGAAAATCTGTCCTTAAGGAATCAGTCTGTTTTATGGTAGGGGTCTGACAGGGCTCCCTTGGTGGCTCAGATGGTAAAGAATCTGCCTGCGATGCAGGAGACCTGGGTTCGATCCCTGGGTGGGGAAGATCCCCTGGAGGAGGGCATGGAAACCCACTCTAGCTCTTGCCTGGAGAATCCCCATGGGCAGAGGAGCCTGACGGGCTACAGTCCACGGGGTCGCAGAGAGTCAGACACGACTGAGTGACTATGCCCAGCATAGGGGTCTGATAAGTTGACAGGCTGCCGTGAGCTTCGGGCAGATGTTCCTGATGACCTGCTTAAGACAAAGGTCAGATTCCATCCAGGATGAGACGTCCATAGGTCACCCTCTGCGGTGGCCTCCCATTCCATTTCAAACAGCTCTCTTAGCAATACCAACTCCATTTTGATCTTCCTTTCCCAGTACTCAATTAATCAAATGAAAAGTCTCGGTATTCCTTATCACTTTTGGGGCACAAGGGCCATCTGCAAGGTCACACTAATTCATTTGCTACAGAGACAGTGGCAGGAGGAGAAAAAGCCTCCTTTATTCTCAAGTCACGTCATCCATGCCGTTCCCAGGCGCTCAGCTCCACAAGACTGCCTGCAGCCACTGGGCTGACCCCTGTTCTTCATCTTCCTTCACGAAAGTGCATGGCCCCAAACAGAGCTCCAGCCCGACTTACCAGGAACCTCAAGGCAAGCATTCCTCCCTGTGCGCTTCTTTACTGATAAAAACAACAGAGTGGTTGGTTTGCCACCAGGGTTCATCACCACTTTCTTGGGCGGTGCATCCCACTGTGGGATCCAGGATAACCCCATCTCTCTACTGGGCATCCTGAAATCTGACTACATTACCCACGGACCCATGTTCTGGGAGGGCTTCTCCTCCTATCTGCATACATTTCATTCCCTGATTTTATTTTTCCTTTTACTATGTTTATTTTTCATTTTATGATCACTGTGTTAATCGTTCAGTCATGTCTGACTCTTTGCGACCCCATGGACTGTAGCTCGCCAGGTACCTCTGTCCGTGGAATTCTGTAGGCAAGAATATTGGAGTGGGTTGTCATTTCCTTCTCCAGGGGATCTTCCCGATCCAGGAATCGAACCTGAGTCTCCTGCATTGCAGGCAGATTCTTTACCATCTGAGCTACAAGTAATTGTGGGGAAAAAAATATGTATATATATAATCTTTTTCTTTATCATATAATTTCTTTCTCACACTGAACTCCTACAAAGCCTTCACTGTTCTCACATTTTTACTCATACCAAATATACATACTCCTTTTTTCTAAAAGGAAGCAGTGTTCAGTGCTTTCTTGTTTACCAGTGTATCCTGAGAGTTGACTGTTCTGAAACCACAAATCTGGCTTCTCTGTGACCTCCCAGATGAGGAGACAGGTTGAGACACACCAGCTGTGGCCCCTCCTTCTGCAGGCCAGCTCCTTCGAAAAGGGCCTGCTCTCGACAAGAACCATTTCCCAGCTTTCAGAAGCCATGATGAAGCTCGGCTCCACTCCTCTGGGCCACCACTCAAGAAGGAGATGAAAATAAGAGTTAAAATTCCATAATGAAGAATGACTCGGCTTGGGGCTTTCCTGGAGGTCCAGTGGTTGAGAATCTGCCTTCCAACGGAGGGGCCGCAGGTTCAATCCCTAGTCAGGGAACTAAGATTCCACATCCTTCACGGACAACCAAGCCTGAATCCCACACTGGAGAAGCCACAGCGAAGACGCAGTACAGCCAAAAAGCAAACAAGCAAACAGCAAAGAACGACTCGGGTTTGTGCTCCTGCCTCTGTAGAAAGACTGTATTTAGAGAAAGGATCTTGAGAAGGAGGAACCGCTCAGTTCATGGCACACTGCCTGCATGCCAGCACTTGGTCAAACCTCCCCAGGCATTCAGTCACGTGACCTGTATGGTTCCTGCCCCATTCTCCAGGTGAGGAAACTGAGGCGCAGAGCTGGTGAGTGGCAGGGCTGGGATGCCCAGGCAGTAGGGCTGCAGACCACAACACTACCATCGCAGCCCCAGCAGATAACGGCCAAACCACGGAGACCCAGGGGACCCCTCCCCCCTCCCCTCTACCCCACCCCCAGCCCCCATCCTCGCCCACCACCACCCTAGTCCCCAAAGCCCCCCCGCAGGGTCCCCAAACAGAAGCAAGCAGAGAGCTGCAGATCGCTTCCTTACGTCCGCAAGGCCCCCAAACATACATTGTTTACTGTGGCCACTGCGCTCCTCAATTTACAGGCGGCATTTTAATCTAATCAACAAACAGAAGAAGGCTTTGCATTGATCATTTGCTCATTCCTGCCGTCATTGCCATCTCCCAGAACAGGGCACCCATTGAATGGTGTAACCTGTCTCTGAACCGCCCCAGACCCAGAAAGAAAAAGGGACTTTGATCAGAAAGACAGGTGGGACTGCCCGTGGCGGTCCCACGGTTAGCACTCCACACTTCCCAGCGCAGGGGAAATGAGTTTGAGCACTGGTCAGGGAACTGAGATCTCACATGCCACCCAGCACGGCCTAAAATACCAAATAAATAAATAATCTATTTGTTTATTAAAAAAAAAAAAAAAAGACAAAGATCCGCTCTAGCCCAGAGGTGAAGTTCTCCTGGATCTGTGGCTGGGGAAGCATCGGGGCTGAGGAGGAACCAGGGCCAGCTGCAGAGAGCAGTGGGGGTGGGGGTCCCCGGGGGACCCTGAGACTGGCTCCCGCCCCAGGTTCTGTGACAAGAGCAAGAAACTGTACCTGTCTAAGCCCCGAAACACAAGGAGCCCAGATTAGAGCATCTCTCAGAAGTCAGTCCGTGAGGCAATCTCATAATACTCTGATTCATGCCTGCTTGTGTGAGCAGTGACACAGAGGTTTGAATGGCGAAAGCTCTAGAAAGAAAGTGATGCCAAGGCCAGAGGCGGAATTGACAACATGAGGAGATGGCGCCTCCCAGCGTCAAGATGATGCCTCGGAAACCTAGATCAGGCCAAGCATCACCCGTGACCTTGAGCGCCGAGTAGGTGATGCTTCAACGGCGGGGACGGAGAGGCCCAGGGGAAGATGCCTGTGGCCCGGGAGAGGGACCGCTTCTCGAAACGAAGTACCTGGTTCTCCCCCAGTCACCGTTCAGACCCCTGCTGTGTGCTGCAGACCCACCCAAAGCAACCCTCTCCAAAGACTCGAAAATACCACCACGCCATATTTATGTTTGTTTGTTGGTTGGTTTTTATGGTTTTTGCCATCATCCACACGAGTCAGCCATGGGTGTACATGTGTTCCCCATCCTGAGCCTCCCTCCCACCTCATTTCTTCTGTGGTAGATGCATCAGGTCCCTAGGATAAAAAGTTTAAAATCATATGGTCGCAGCACCTGGGGTCCCATTGTCCATTTTCTGCAACACTTTTTCTTGCCCAAATCCAAGTCAATTCCAGCCCAGGGGCCTCTGCGAATTGGCAGGACTCCTCTCAGACCCCCTTTAACGCCATAGACATGCATAGAGAGCTGCCAGAGGCACGTTCCCATTCTCGAGGTTTAAGTGGAAAAACAAGCTACATATGGAGTTCTAAATCAGGGCTGCCAACCTGGGTCCCCAAGACAGCAAGTGGCTCTGGTCCGCTGTAAAGGATCCATGTACAGTTCTCAAAATAAACTCGGATGGGAAAAGAACTAAAAGAATGAGAAAACTGATGCTTCAGTCCAAGATAAACATCCGAACAATGCAAACATTTCCTAGGTTCTTTCAGTGTAACAAAATGCATGGGGACAATCTTAACACACTTTGCTCTGGAGATAGCATCCTTAGATACATTGTGCAAAGCTGAAGAACATGTTCCCTGGGCTGGGGGAGTCTAGTTGAAGTTCACCTGGGGATGAAAACTTAGAAATCCTTTGGCCTAACTTTGGAGCCTGGTCCTTTGTGGAACTCATCAACTTGAATGTCACCCTACAGATCAGAAGCTGAGCGTTGTCAGAAACTAGAGTGGATGGGTCTCTCCTTCATGGGGCAAATCGTTAAGGGATAGGATCGTGGCATTCCCCCCTCTTTTTTCATTCTGATTATGATAGCAACACATGTTCATTATAGAAAAAACAGAGAATGTAGTTTGGAATTTTTCCCTCGGTGTCATTAAATATGTTTCTAGGCCACTAAATACTTTTTTAAAATCTCATGGTAATGGCTGTACAGTGTTCCATCTTAAAAACCATTCTCTTATGCTCAGACATTTGTTTCCAATTTTTTGTCATTTTAAACTGAGCGCAGTGAACGTGTTGCCCGTTAACCTTCATCCAGATTTCTGAGATTTAGAAGGTTCTTTCTTGGGTCAAGGGGGAAAAAAATCCCTTCATTTTTTTTAACACATGTGCAATTGAGGGTCTCATGACATCATGCTGCTGTCTTTCATGCCAGCATATGGTGCCTTCGCAAAGAAAATAAAAGGGTGAGAAATATTTGTTTTGAATTGAAAGTCAGCATGAAACAAAAAAGCTGAGATTTGATGTCTGGGTTTCACTGCTGCTAGAGCCCTGGACTGTGACCTTGGGCAAGTCCCTTTAACTCCATCAGCCTCAGTTGTTAAAATAACTATCTTAAATTTAAGTTTGTACAGGAGGAAAGCAGCCGAAAAGTAAAGTGCTAAGTTGTTTCCCTTCTTCTACGGGACAAAATTCTTTTCTTCTTTCAGATTCTCTCCTCTTGCCTAGAAGGTCTGACAGTGCCACAGTTGGGAAATTGCTGTCAGGTGATACCTGGTGGGGGCTTCCCAGGTGGTGCTAGTGGTAAAGAACCTGCCTGCCAATGCAGGAGATGTAAGAGAGTTTGATCTCTGGGTAGGGAGGATCCCGTGGAGGAGTGCAGGGCAACCCCCTCCAGTATTCCTGCCTGGAGAATTCCATGGACAGAGGAGCCTGGCGGGCTACAGTCCACAGGGTCACTAAGCATCGGACACGACTGAAGCGATTTAGCAAGCATGGAATTTGCTTCTAGGCCCTGGGCTTTGCTAGCTTTTGCCTGCTGTGAGAATTCAGCAGACGCCGAGGAATCTAAGAGCAGCGTGGGGTGGTTTGACTGCAGAGGCATCAGGTTCAGAGTTCTTTCTGTGTTTCTCCACTTGTCCACATCACCAAGATGGAAGCAGCAAACACTGGCATCAAAATCCCATGCTGAGACTGGGACTTCCCTGGCGATCCAGTGGTTGGGACTCTGAGCTTCCAATGCTGGGGGCGTGGGTTCGATCCCTGGTTGGGGAACTAAGATCCCACATGCTTCACATGGCCAAAAAAAATCCGATGCCAAGAAGTACATCCTGAGAGCCAGAGCTGCCATTTCCTAGACAAGCTGCCTAAACAGGATCCAGAAAGTTTCAGCACGTATAAAGTAGGGGAGGGGTACCAGACTCCCTTTATCTTAGAGTTATCCTGAATCTCAAAATAAAAATGAAACCATACACGTGCAGCCACTTGATAAACCCTTAAATTCAAACAACCACAAACTACTATTTTAGCAACATGCAAAGGGCTGAAGTGAGATGGGGATAAATGCAAAGGAGACAGAGGGAATCTCCCTGTTGCTATGCAACCTTATAGCTTACTTATAATTAATTACCAATGCCATAATTTAGAGTTTTCCAAATATAGTTAGCCCCAGAACTTTTGACTTGAAGTACATCTAATAAGACCCACACATTAGAAAACATGGGCTTGGGGTTTGGTTCCAGGTCGAACATAAGAACTGGGAAGGCAAACACTTGGTCCTTCACCCTGCTGTGCCTCCAGGCATAGAAGAGCTGCCTGCACTTAATGTAGCTACTGTTGTTGAGTCTCTCAGTCGTATCTGACTCTTTGTGAATGCATGGACTGTAGCCCCCCGGGCTCCTCTGTCCATGGGATTCTTCAGCAAGAATACTGGAGTGGATTGCCATTTCCTTCTGCAGGGGATTTTCCTGACTTGGGAATCAAACTCGTGTCTCCTGCAAGGGCAGGCAGATTCTTTACCACTGAGTCATAGGTGCTCAATAAAACATTCTGCATAATGAATACACCTTCCCTTAGACTTATTTGAAAACAGCCTCCCAGAAGAATTCGCAGAGGGAAGTAAAACAAAGGTTTTTATGCACTGCTAGTGAAAGTGCATTGGAGGAGGAAATGGCAACCCACTCCAGTATTCTTGCCTGGAGAATCCCAGGGACGGGCGAGCCTGGTGGGCTGCCGTCTATGGGGTTGCACAGAGTCAGACACGACTGAAGTGACTTAGCAGCAGCAGTGAAAGTGTAAAGTGGTTAAAAGTTTTGGAAAAGAGCATGCCCTCATTCATCAAAGACTTTTTAAATTATTTACTTACTTACTTATTTGGATGCATCAGCTCTTAGTTGCAGCATGCAGGATCTTTGGCCTGGAGGACTAGTTGAGGCATTCGAACTCTTAGCTGCTGTACATGGGATCTAGTACCTTGATCAAATCTAGGACCTTTGCATCAAGAGTGCAGAGTCCTAGCCATTGGACCACCAGGAAATTCCCTCATTAAAGACTTTTAAAGTGTTCATACCCTCTCACCAAGTTGTACCATCTCTGGAAATCTACTTGGAAGTTATCTTAAGTATGAAGAAAAAAAAAAAAACTTTGTGTCTAAAGAAGCTCCGGAGATGAAGTACTGTTTAAAAGGGGGGGGGAGAAAAGGCAACCATCTGAATTATGTTCAAAAGTTATTGAATGATTACATCACAGAATATCCACTTGATGGGTGACTCTGCACATTGAAATTATGTTTATGAAAATCTTATAACTAAGAAATACAATTATATCATGCTGGAAGCATGTATTTATATATAATTTAGTACACTTTTTTCTTGTATTAAGGAAAAAGGCAAGATACTAAATTATACAGATTGTGAGTCCGTATATGCAATAAAAACAAAAGCAAAATAAAGAGCATTTTTGAGTGCTAGTCGGTCAGAAAATTGTTCTATATCTTGTTCATTTTTCCTAACAGCCTGTAAGATAGCTGTTATTGTAATACTCATAAATAACAACACTGAAACACAGAGAAATTATATAATTGGGCCAAGGTCAATGAAAGGACTGGGATTCAAGCCTGGGCAATTCAGGCCACTCTGAAAAAATAATGGGAGACAACAAACTAAAATATTGACAATGGCTGCCCTCAGGTGGTCCAAAAGGGGGCAATTACATTCTTTCCACTTTTCTGCATTTTAACAAGTTTTTTGTAATGATGAGAAAACTGCACTCATCATTAAAATTAATGACTTTTAATGTAAATTAATGACTTAATAATTATATAATATAATATATATTATGTTGTATATAATATATTTATAATAGATATATAATTATAATAATTATAATAGAACTGAGCAGAAAAACACCTTAATTGACCATAGGGCCCCATTACTGCAACCCAGAAACTCCAATCATGCTCCGACTGCAAACTCTCCTCCTAACAGAAGAGAAAAATGATCAGTCCAAGTTCGATGCATGAAACAGGGCACTCAAAGCCAGTGCACTGGGACAATCCAGAGGGATGGGATGGGGAGGGAGGTGGTGGGGGGGCTCGGGATGGGGGACATACGTACACCCATGGCTGATTCATGTCAATGTAGGGCAAAACCACCACAGTATTGTTGTTAGCCTCCAAATAAAATAAATTAATTAATTTTAAAAATAAATTTAAAAAATTAGTGTTCTATTTATGGTGAAAATGGATTGAAAATAGGTTATTTTTAGGAATGCAGAGAAACTAGCTAAAGCTAGTGTTGGGTTCTCAGTTTCAATGTCACACTTTACTCAAACACCAGTTCTATTTTTAGGTCTGCTTCTCAGCTAATTATTCTGCCATACCCAGAAGGAAGTATTTAATCACCAGAACCTCACGCGTCCGCACAAACCAAGGGAGTCAATGTTGTACTCAGAAAAGATGGGGTGGACGGGGGATCGCGGACTGCAGGAGCAGTCACGGTCCAAGTACTAGGCGTGCAGGGTCCGCCGCTGGAGCTGCAAGGCTGCGTATACAGCATGTACACAAAGAGGGCAAGGACCTGCGCTTGATACACACTTGGGCGTGTTAGGAAGAAAGAGTAAATATGCTAGTGATGAATGTGAAATAGAACAAATGCCACCCTACTTATCTAAATGGAAACTTCAAATTAGGTGCAATAACTCTATTCTACACTAAGGGCCACTAAGTAACTCAACAATCTAATTTCCAGGTGCTATCCGAGCCCTCTTGCCCCACCCCCACCAGCTCTGAGGCCCACTCGCTTCTGAGGACTACAACTCCCAGCCTGAGGGAACACGCGCGTGCGGCCTGACGACGTACGCCTACATTTCCCAGCAGGCCGAGCGGCTACGCTGACGCACGCCTGCGCTCTCGGTTTCTCTCGCCGACTTGGGTTTGACCTACAGCCGCCAGCAGAAGATGGCTGCGCCAGCAGTGTCCGGGCTGTCCCAGCAGGTGAGAGGACGGATGTCCTGAAAGCCAGCGGGAAGAGCCCTCCTGGAGTGACCAGCACTGGACCCCCAAGTCCCACAGTTCCAGGCCACACCTGGGGAGCGTAGCGGCCGTTCAAGGTCGTGCGGCCGGGAGAGGGGGCGACGCGGGGCGGCCCTGTTTTCCCCCCATCCCCCTTTCCCCGGGAGGCGCGCGGGACACAGGGGACGCTGGGCGCTCGTTTCTGACCTTGGCGTCCTCCGAGCACAGCCCCGGGAAGCAGCTGGTTGAGAGACCCAGGAGAAGGGGCGGGGAGGGGGGGGGGTGGGTCTATCTTTGCGTTGTGATTAAGCTACTACTAGTATTTCTGGTTCAACTGTAGTACTAAAGAATGTTTGCAAAACATGTTTCACATTTTTATTAAGAAAATGAGACTGGAAAGTTTAAATGACTCGTTTTTGACTGAGCAAGGGGTAGAACTGAGATTCGAACCCACGGAGTCACAGGAAAACTTGTGCTCTTTATGTTTTACGATGCTTTATATATATCATACCTTGCAGCTTCCGTAAGTTTTCCGTAAGTGTTATATAAAGTCTTTTAACCCTCTCAGCCATATAGTACACTCTGGAATTATTTGAAGGTGACCTATACCCTTGCGGGTACTTTTTAAACTCTGGATTCCAACCCTTGATAGACTAGACACCATTTCAACAATATCAAGATTAGTATCTTGGTAGGCAAGATACTGGGGCCTGTTCGCACATAAGACTGCTGGGGTAGCCAGAGAATTCATCTTTATCTTCAGATAGCCTTTGGAATCTTAAGACGGTACCTGTCTCGCAGATAATGCCTGGAATCATCCCACTTATTGGAATCATGCTTCACGGTGGTAACATAAATGCTGAAAATGTTGTCAATTTTCTTTTTTTAAGGCTTACTTTCTGAAACTTGGGCTTGTCCTGTTGCTCAGTGGTAAAGAACCCACCTGCCAATGCAGGAGACATGGATTCCATCCCTGGGTGGGGAAGATCCCCTGGAAAAGGGAATGGCTACCCACTCCAGTATTCTCAAAGGCAGGGGGGATATCCCAGGGACAGAGCAATCTAGTGGGCTACAGTCCATGGGGTCGCAGAAGAGTCACACACAACTGAGCAACTAAACATTTTCTCAAATTTAGTGTTTCCTCTCCCATACTCCTGTGCTCACCTCATAGTGGGAAGGCAGTTTTCCCACGCAGCCTCGAATGACTCTTCAGTGGGGAAATTTACTCCTAGGTGATGAAGAGCAGCTCAGCCTCATATAATCTATGTGATGATATAAGGAAACATAAGAAGTGAATCATTTACTATTTTTTGCTATAAGTAATCTCATTCAGTCTTTCTCATTTTGTGTTAAAGGTGCGATGCTTCAGTACATCTGTGGTCAGGCCGTTTGCCAAGCTTGTGAGGGTATGTCAGCTTATTTTTCTGTAATTGTAAAGCAAATAAATGTATGTGGTTTCAGACAACAGTACACTTAGGCATGGATTTTGTACAGTTAACACTTAGATCTTTCTGCATGATTTGTGGTTCCCCAGATATGCTGGGGAGTTGGGGGACTAGGGAACAGAATAGTGTTGAATGCCTGCCATGGGACAGGCCCACGAAAAAGCCTTTAAGTTGGGAGAATTTCTTAAAACAGTAACAGTGATGGGCGGTAGCCGGTCTTCCCATTTTACGAAAGAGGAAGGGCTTATTCAACTTAAGTCTTTGAATTGGACAGAAACTAAAACTTGCTCATTAAAAACCTAAGCTTTTCCAGTACAATCACACAGTACCACTAAGCATATGTAGTCATACATTGATGATAATGTGGTTTAAAAAGCCTGTGGCTCACTGTAAAAAATAATTCAAGCATCAGGCACTTAGTAACTTGCTAAAGGGCTCCATTAAACTGAACATTTATGGAGATACTCTGTAAGTATCTACTGTAAGATACTGTAAGTAGATATCTGTAAGTATCTACTGTAAATTTGCAGTATTGCTATGAAATGTGTAAAATTATGCTTGTATATGTTTCATAAACACCTGTTTTTCTGGCTTTAACATATTCAAAACTGCCTTCTATCAGTGTTTAACAACTCCTAAACTTGGAACTAAGGAGTTACTGAATTCAAAGAAATCCTAAGTTTATCTCAAAGTTAGCACAGTTGAATTATCTGTAGAATGGAAAGGGACTTTAGACACCGTGTTTTCTAAGCCCCTCATTTTAAGAAGAGAAATTGAAAGCTCATAGATGGAGTGACATGGCCAAGGAAACATCCCTTATTTGTTTGAGAATTGTCATTCAGGGTAGCATTTTATAATAATTTTAAAATTATAAATATTTCTGCTCTTGATACCATGATATTGTCATAACTGATTTTCCTTTTCTCTTCCCCTACTCCACCTTTTTTTTCTTAAAGCCACCTGTTCAGATATATGGCATCGAAGGTCGCTATGCCACAGCTCTTTATTCTGCTGCATCTAAACAGAATAAACTGGAGCAAGTAGAAAAGGAACTGTTGAGAGTAGGAGTAAGTAGCTTTCCTGTTCACTACTTGTATATGCTCATTGTATATTTTTTCCTTAGATCTTTGACTGTGCATCCTTGATGAAGTATATCCTAAGAGAAAAAGAATTGCAAAAAAAGGAAAAGAAGAAAACATATTTCCTATAATCATGTTGATAGTGATAGTACTGGGTAAAATTGTTCTCAACCTATTTATAATAGGTACATGTAAGAATATTAATGTTAGGAACCGAGATTTGGGGCTCAAGAGAAGAAATAGAAAATCTAAGAAACAGCTGCCATTTCAAGGGAGGGTTAAAAATTACCTTGAGAATTTATGCTTGTATTTCTCGGTATTTCCAAAATAGGCTTCAGGATATATTATGATCTTGTTTTACTGGGAATTTATTTTCCCTTTGAAGTCTTTTCCTCAGTGTCAGTTGTTATTTTATTCCCAAGATGTGAGGGGAAGTGAGCAGAGCCCACTGGATAGCACATTAGTGAAGGCGCCTGAGCTGCAGGACGACAATAGAGAGCTGACGAAGGAAGACCAAGAGACTGCAGGGGGAGTTGACTTATTTTTTTCTATTTATTTTTTTTTTCATTTATTTTTATTAGTTGGAGGCTAATTACTTTACAATATTGCAGTGGGTTTTGTCATACATTGACATGAATCAGCCATGGATTTATGTTTTTTTGTTTTTTTTTATTTAAACATGAAAAGTACGTGAACTGAATTAAGCCTGCAGTGTGGCATAAACAGGAGAATCGCCACTGCAGGTTCCAAGTCGTCTATAGTTAACCAGTTGCTCTAGGTTTTTGTTGCTTCCCCTTCTCCTTTTACTTTCTAGTCACCACCTCAAGTTTGTTTTTGTTTGTTTGTGTGTTTTTAATCTTAGGAGGAGGAAAACCTTCATGGACTAGCTGTATAGAACCATACTTAAGCGTTTTGTGTATTTTTTCATTTTGAGCTTTTGTCCCAATGGACAATAACTCTAGCTCTGTATCCCCCGCTGTGTCCAGTTATGCAGTGTGCTTGATCTTCGTTGGTTGCGTCAGCTGTTAGGATGCTCACAGACCCAGCAGCCTGACTGGGAGACACGTGTGGGCTGGTGTGGCTGGAGCCGTCAGGGTCGCGCAGGCTTTGGGGGGCGCTGGTTCCCGCCCTCTCCTGTCGCACACCCATCATAAACCCGTGTTCACAGGCGAGACTGTGCCTGGCCTGTGGGCCTTGGAATGGGGTTTAATTAAAACTGAAGTCTGTTACGCTGTGGAGACATACAAAGGAGGCAACCTTAAGACTCTTTATGAAACAAAATCAGCCGTTTTTCGGCACCAAGAGGAAAGCGTGATGCTGCCGCAGTGTCGCCAACAGTCGTGGATGATGCAGCAGAAGCAGTTAGAGACGTGAAACCGGGGTAGCTCCAGCTCCAGAATGCTTGTCGTTTGTATAAGCCAGCAGTTTGTATGGGAAAACCTTGTTTTTGGGCGGGGGGGTGGGGGGGTGGTCACTCGAGCTGAAGTTTTTACACTAGACAGCAATGTAGGCACGTAGCTAGGATCAGAGGCAGAGATTGTCCAGGAGCCCAGGAGAGGGGTTGATGGAAAGGTTAGTGGAGGTGTGTGACCAAGAGATGCCCACATGGAAACCGCAGTTGGTTTGCTGGAGCTCTGGCCTGACGCTGAGGGGAGCAGAGTGCTAGAAGCAGCCCGTGGTCGCCAACCTGACATTTGTGATGTAATATGACGGAGACAGAGTTGTCTCTCTTGTGGTTGTGGAGACAGAGTTGTCTCTCTTGTGGTCGTGGCACTCTGATTTTTTTGGCCGTTTTTCCTCCCAGGCCCAACTGCCCTGGAAGCACCAGAGTTCCCACCCAGCACTGCGTTGGTTTTCCCGAGCTCTGAGGGTCTGGATCAGCCTTAGAGGGAGAGGCCCCTCCGAGGGAACGGCCGAGACCCGCGCTCAGTGCATCTAGTTAGGTCTGCGTTGTGCGTGAGCATCACTGGCATCCTCTTAGCAGGGGAAAAACCAGAGTAATACCCATAGTAGATGCATCACAATATGCCACAGATTGAGTCTCATGGCTGCTTAGTTTTTTAAAAATAATCTCTCCTGAAAAGCAAAAATAAACTTCATTAGAATGGTCTTAAATATTTTCACAAAATACTGTATCCTATGTAAAATCATCTGTGTGTGGTGCATTCTTAAAGGCAAAATTTTATTTGACATAACATTTCTAATTTTATTCGTGAAATACATGATTCATCAGAAAATGTGTGTACAGCAGCTGGGATCATTTATGTTCTAAAGAGTCTAAGAAATTATCTTTTTGGTCCTTTAAGCAAATTTTGAAGGAACCCAAAATGGCTGCTTCTCTTATGAATCCCTATATAAAGCGTTCTGTTAAAGTGAAAAGCCTAAATGACATGACGGCAAAAGAGAAGTTCTCTCCTCTCACATCCAACCTGATCAGTAAGTATTAGCTCTTATTGAAGTCTCTGAAAATTCTGCTCTTGAAACTGTGATCCCTGGACCAGGAACACCAGCCTTTGGCAGTGTAGAATCTCAGCCTTACCCCAACCTGCTAAATTAGAATCTGCATCTTTACTCGCTCCCTGAGTGAGTTGCTTGCACATACAGTTTGAGGAGCATTGTCTGAAGGATATTAAGATGCAGGAATGTCTCAATGCATAGTATCATCCCTTGGAGGAGGCCAGTGGGATTCCTACCAAGAAAGTGGTGTACAGCCAGTGGCTGTGTCTCTGTCCTTAAAGATATTTTCAGAATCCAAAGAAAATGTGTAGAGAATATAAGATAGTGTGTTAATTTGGGGATTTGTGATGGCATAAACCTGAAAATCAGATTTCAAGCTGTGGTAAAGAAATCTATTGCAGATTTGTTTAACACACACGCCTTTACAAATTTAAGTCCTTGTTGGTACAGCCTTTTTTTTAAAAACTGAACATTCTTTTTAGATAACAGGTTGCAGCTTCTCCATTCACATTCTTAAGTGACATTGAATATAGTATTTTAAGGCCACATCAGTTTGCGTTTGAGGTGAATATACTGCTTCATGAATATGATTTAAGTGAAAAATGTTAACTTTCCCAGATTTGCTTGCTGAAAATGGTCGTTTGAATAATACCCCTGCGGTAATTTCCGCGTTTTCTACCATGATGAGTGTCCACCGTGGAGAAGTACCATGCACAGTTACCACTGCATCTGTAAGTAATGAGTTGTTGCCACTGCATTTGTCTTGACTTTCCATTTTGTAGAACAAAGAGAAAAAAGCTAAAATCAAGAAATCGGGGGGAGCCTGGCATGCTGCAGTCCATGGGGTCACAAAGCGTCGGACACAACTGAGCAACTGAACTGACTTGTCAGTTGGGAGGTCTCTTCATTTATACCAACTTCTGTGAACACAGCAACCCACCCCAGTATTCTTGCCTGGAAAATCCCATGGACAGAGGAGCCTGGTAGGCTACAGTCCCTGGGGTCGAGAAGAGTCGGACACGACTGAGTGACTTCACTCCACTTCTGTGAATCTCTGCTTTGCAAGGCCCAGCAGATGTCTCCCTGGTGCTTCCCTCGTCAGCGGTTATTCGTAAAGACTGTAGGTTGGGTTAAAATGTGTCAGGAAGTACTGGTTTATAGTCCAGTACAGGTTTGAGTTATTTTTTAAACATCATGCTAAGTAGTTTACTGAAATGTAATCTGTTAATCTTTTGTGGTGATGAAGCAGAGAGTATAAGGCGAATGGGCCCTATTGGTCTCATGGACTTGCTGAAGTAAAGTATAGTAATAGTCACCATTTATTGAAACACAATATGCTGGACACTTTATTATAATTTTGCTTAATATCAAAGGTCTGCTTGAAGCAGAAGTGTTGTTACCCTCATTTTACTAATGAGGAAACCAGAGCCCAGGGAAAGTAAGTTGCTTGCTGGAGGTCACAGGAGGTGGAGCTGGAATTTGAACCACAGTCCTGTCTCCCAGTAGTCCATGTTCCTTACGTGGCACTACCTCCCTGGGGTTATTTTCATTGTTGTCCAATGTACAGTGGAATACATTTATTTCCATTGTATTCTGTTTGCACTGTGGCTCATTGTAGGAGAACAGTCTGTGGGGCTTAGTTATCTCCCGAGCATGGTTGAGCTACTTGGGGTATGCAGCACCTGACCTTACCTAGATGAGTGTTTCTAGTGCTTAAGAGATTCTAACTCTCCAGAAGAGCATAACTGATGGTGCTCTCGTGAGGCAGGCCTTCACAGGCCCTGAGACCAGCACTGATGGGTGACTCCTGGGGTGCGAGTCCAGAATGGGTCCCAGATAACTGAACACAGGAGTTCACGCGGCCTGTCTCGGTGAAATGTTCCCAGAGGGAGATTTTTCTCTCCTCCTACTGTAGTAACTTTTGTTTTACTTTATCTGAATTTAAGGATGTTTTGTCCCTTTTTAGCCTTTAGATGAAGCCACTCTTACTGAATTAAAGACGGTCCTGAAGAGCTTCCTAAGTAAAGGCCAGGTTTTGAAATTGGAAGTTAAGGTAGGTTTTTAATTGTGTACAGTACATTTCCTCAAGTTGTTTGGCACTTAAAATGGCTATAGAAAGTGGAAAGTGAGATCTGATTATGTAAAACTTTGCCTGTAGTAGAACCTTTTTGTTTATTTTCAACATAGATGATTACTGAGTCCATTCACAATTTGACTTCTTTTTCCAGATGTAATTATTACATGTTACAATTCCATAGCACATAGACTTTTCAGAGCACTTTTTTTATCTTGCTTTTTCATTAATGAAATGTCAGAATATTTTCACTTTTCCAACCTATTTTCTTTCCTAGATTGATCCGTCAATCATGGGTGGAATGATTGTCCGTATTGGAGAGAAATACGTTGATATGTCTGCAAAAACAAAGATTCAGAAGCTGAGCAGAGCAATGCGGGAGATTCTGTAAAAGTGTTGATTTTCTAAGTGAGAATTCTTAAACTTGGAGCAACAATAAAATGCTTCCTGAGCAGGATATACTATGTTTACTGTCTTTTAAAGTGGAAATACAGGGAGCCTTATTTTTTATATCTTTTTCTCAGGATCCCCTTAAAGGTTAAAATGCCCTTTGAAATGTAGTTTTTGTCGATGATTCTTAGAAATTGGAAGCTCATATATCCCTTAGGAAAAAATAGCTTTCATAGCAGGCACTGTTAAGTACTTCACGTATGTTACCTCATTCCTTTGTCTCTTGAGTCCCAGAGCCTGGGCAGGGGCTGAGCCTGCAGGTGAAGTTAAAGTCGTCATCTCTTGAGTTTTTCAGCTGTTGGGTTCATCTCGAGTCAGAGCTGGAAGTGGCCTCAGCCCACGGTGGTCACACGCTGGCCGCGGCTCCTGCTCTGCTGCTTCGTGCTTCTCGCAGCCTCTGCAGCACGTGGGCCGACCGCCTCGGCCGTGCCCCCAATGCGCCATGTCAGCCACGTTCCCGGCTGCCTAGCGCCCTCCACACAGGGCCGGTTTGTGCTCACCCGAGTATTCTGACAGGTCCGTATATCCAGCCTGTGCATTCTGACTTGAGCTGAAAGTGATCCGTCCTGCTCTCCACTTTCCGTGTAATTCTAACTTTAGAGGTGGTGATGTCTATAAAAGCTTCCAGAGAGATTCTGGCCAAAAACATCGCTCTTCTGGAATCAAGAGAATCTAATTAAAAGCAGTGACTGCTCTCACTGGGGCAGGGGTCCAGCGGCGGCAGGTCTCAGCTCGCCAGGTGCTACAGGCCCTGGAGGGTCCTCTGAACCAAGACTGGCCGGGAAAGCCAGCTCAGGATAGAGGCAGGAGTTTTCCCCTCTCGGGAGCACCAGTTCCGGTGGGAGGTACACTCATGGTTAGAACGCACTGTTCTTTGGTTGAGCTTCTGCTTGTGTGGTGTGTGTGTCGCTCAGTCATGTTTGACTTTGTGACCCCGTGGACTAGTCCGCCAGGCTCCTGTGTCCATGCAGTTCTCCAGGCAAGAATCCCAGAGTGGGTCGCCATTTCCTCCTCCAGGGGATCTTCCCCACCCAGGGATTGAACCCAAGTCTCCGGTGTTGCAGGCGGATTCTTGACCATCTGATTGGTTCTGCCGATTAAGGCCTTTCCAGCCAGGCTGGGGAGCCAAGCACAAAGCAACGTTCGTGCTTCTCATAGTAAACAGTCACCCTGAAATCACCAGCAGACACTGAATCAAGAGAACCTGGTGCACACTCAGCTGCCGCATGTCAGGTCATAGGGCATCCTGACAACACTAGAAGGCTTGTGGCCACAATAACGTGTTTCTTCGCTTGGATAGTAACCCTCTCCCAGACTGAAAGTGATCTCGCCAGGAGTAGCAGGCACCCTACAGAACCATCCAGCAGGAGGTTCCATAAGGTGATGTGACGCCACCCGCAGTGTGCCGCCGGACTAGACTGCTGCTCCGTGCAGCAGCAGGAGTGAGGGTTAAGGACGCGTCTTGGAGCCTTTGGGGGGTGCACATGAAAGCCTCTGCTTTCGAGGGTCGGCTTCCAACCCCGTACATGGAAGAGGCTGTAACATCCACTTGCTGAGTAGCTGCTCCAAGAGTGAGGCGAGGTTATGACGAGCTCAGTACTGGGTCTCCCGGATGTGAAGATGTCAATGAATGATGTTGGGTTACTGCTCTGACAGCTTCTTGACTTCTCTGGGCCGTCTTACCCAGGGATTGACTGACTGGCTTCACACAGCACCTGACAGGAAGTGGGCACTTGACCAAGTCCATCTAGAATCCCATCTTCAAGGACCTGTTCAGAAATCCTGGTTTCTAATGGACCATTAGGGTGACTGACTTGATCAGTCCTGCAGGAAAAGCTCCCCAGTAAAATGCCCTTCATTTTGATCTAACACTGCCAAACTGAAGGCTGCTCTGCAGTTTCCAAGACTGCTTCATGTTATATCTTATTTAAGCTTCAGGTGGCTCAGACAGGAAAGAATCTGCCTGCAAGGCAGGAGATGCGAGTTTGATTCCTGGGTCAGGAAGATCCCCTGGAGAAGGAAATGACAGTCCACTCCAGTATTCTTGCCTGGAGAATCCCACGGACAGGAGCCTGGTGGGTTACAGTCCATGGAGATCGCCAAGAGTCGAACATGGCTGAGCAACTTAACAGCCTTGTGGTCCAAGTGAGACAGACCTCACTCTGCAAGTGAGGGGAGAGATGGAGGTTTGCCCAGGGTCCCCGCCCCCACCTCCCGTTTTGCTGTTCCCGCTTGTCCTGGCACGTGGTGCCCTGCACTGGGGCCAACAGGCGACGCAGCCTCAGGCGATGGTCTGGGCCCCTCACACCTTGTCCGTTAGATACTCTCGATTCACCCTGTAAGCCAGGCCAGCTCTTCCCAGCGCTCACCTCCTACTGGCCTCGGAAGAGCGCTGACCGGACACAGCCACCTCGGGTGCCCATTCCTCGATCACCTCCAAGTGTCTGGGCAGCGAACGGACTCCCTTCCCAGTGCCGCAGTCTGTGGGCAGAGGCAGGGCTGTGCCATCTAGGAAGTCCTCCAGGGTACGGAGGGGCCCGGGCCACCCCCTGCACCTGGGGACCAGTGTGCCCTCCACCTGTGTGACATCACTCTCCCAGCCGTCACGGTGCTGAAACTAACTTCTTCCTGGCAAAGCAGCTCCACCGTCACCACATGCAATGGGCAGAGGCGCCATGCGGGCCCCTCGGACCTCTCCCCGGAGCCAGGAGGGCTCCGGCTGGCGTGCGGCCCCAGGATCCAGTCACCTAGCTGCGGACATTTGCCGCCCTCCCTGGCGATGCCTGATGCTGAAGCTACTAAGTTCCGGCAGATGAAAAGAGAGGAAAAGTGTCCCTTCCCAACTGGCCTCACAAGGACCGGGCTTGCAGTTTCCTTTCCCTCTCGCTAGATGCGGACACAGTGGAAAGTGAAGCTTTCACCTCTTCAAGGTAAAGTCAAATGATTGCAAGGCCCTGCCAGGCCAGACCTCGGACCTCTGGGCTGTTAACAAGAGGGAGAAGAAACCTCCCACTGACTCCACGGGAGGGTGGTCTCTAAAGGCTCAGCAGCTGCGCCTGTAACACAACCAGCACTCCTGGTTCCCCAAGACCGTCTGCCTTCCTCCCGGCTTGCCTCCTGATGGGCGTCGCACACCGCATACCCGAGGCAAACCACAAGCTTTGAAGACATGTAACAGCTGATGAAATATCTTTGCCGGTAATACTGCCCAATCCAGAATCCAACTCAACAACCTCCTTGTTGATTAAGCACATAGAAACGGGGGAGGGAAGTAATGAAACGCTTCAAACACTGCCTTATGTGGTCATCAGAGATGAACCCAGAGATCTGTGTACAGTGATAGTCTTCATGGCACTATTTTATATCTAGATAAAAATTTTTAAGCAGCCTCAACACATAACCATTCAGGATTATTTTAAAAATTAGGGTGAACTGGAATATATTCAAGCAATGGGATAATATGCAGTTCTTAAAAATCAAGATGTTCAAAAACACATAGATAGATGACAGATACAGCTGTATAGTGGAGAAGGAAATGGCAACCCACTTCATTCTTGCCTGGAAAATCCCATGGACAAAGAAGCCTGCCAGGCCACAGTCCATGGGGTCACAAAGAATTGGACATGACTGAGCGACTAAACAACAAAACAGTCTGCTCAGAAAGGAAGTGGGGCAGAAAGAACCCAAAGCAATCCATTGTAACAAGGTTGGTTTTTCTCCTTTTATTCATGAACTATGTGAATTTAAACCATACAGGTCAAAATGACCAAAGAATTGTTTGGAAGAGATTGTTCTTTTTAGATTCCAGATACACAGAAATAGCCATCTGTATTGATGTTGCTACTGGTTTAAAGAAAACAAAACTCAGTTACCATAATCTTGATCAGTCAAATTTAACATTTCTTACATAATAAGGTGCCAAAGGAATGCTCAGAGAGCAAACCTAACCTCAGCTTCTTTTAAACAGAAAAGAAACCTAATGTCTTGGCCCTGCTTCATCAAACCTTAGACAAATACAGAATTCTACAATTTATAATAGTGTCTAGTAATTTTTGGAACTCCATTGACATTACACACCAAACAATATAGTCTCCCTTTGATGGGAAATTAAACAGTACCGTTATTTGGCAACAGAAGTATATTACAGTCAACAGGGTGTCCACTGGGGAGGCAGGCTGGCTTATCCCACCCCCCGGCAGGGCTGTGAGGGAGGCGACATGCCCCCAGCACTGTGACCCATCTGCCGCTGGAAACACAAGGGACTCATGTCAGGACCGATACATTCTTTTCTAAATAGGTGAAGGCTAACTGGAATGGCTTGCAAGTGGTCACTGCTGAGCAGGACCCCACGTTCTCTGGCTTTTCTTGACCCCAGACTTTTTTGGAACAAGCAGGACCCAAGGGGTGGTTGACTGGCTGACTCATCTCCACTTACAGCCCTCTTGCCACACCAGCCACGAGGACTTGATGCCAAGGAAGGAGGTCAGGACTTACTCTGGGTGGGTCTATGGGAGCTTATCCACTTCTGCTGGGTAGCTTTAGATGGACTTCCCAGGCCACCTTGGACAAAGAGGTCCCTAAACAGCTCCATGTTTGGAAATGAAGTCACTCACATCCACCCACACATTCCTCAAGGTGATTTTCAGATCACTCCTATGATAACAGATTCCAGGAAGCTCCCAGAAATCACAGCTCCCTGCACCCCCTGAACCCTGAATTCCAGGAGGTCACTTGAACGCCAGCATTTGCCAATTTCAGATGTATCAAAAAAGGACTTGGACTGTTGGTTGACAGCATTGGGAAGCATACAGCTCATTGAAAGAAATGTTGAAAACCTAAGGCACACATTCCCCATATGTCCTTTCGAGCCAGGGCCCTCAACATCCCACACGCAGCGCTCTGTATGCAACACCCGCGACTCACCAGGAACTTGGCCGTTTTCAGCGCTCCATCGTTCCCAGCCTGACAAGGGAGGCTGACCTCACAGGATTGCCTCCTCCTGAAAGGACCTCTAAATGTACCTCTCGGGGGTTTGCATCGTGAGTGTCATAGGATTCTGCATTCTATCCATCCCTAGGTGACCTGTGGGGACATTTCTGGTGGCAAAGGATAAGAAGTCTGCCCAAGAAGCAGCCTGGACCTCTGACCCATTTCTTGGACTGGGAAAAGAGGAAGGCCTCTTGCCTTGAGGTCTCCATCATGGACACAAGCAGCTAGAAGGCTGCTCTGTGCTGGCTGTCCTGTGTGCTGGGAACAGCTTAACCCAGAAAGCTCCAAACTTCATCCTTTACCCCACAGTGGAGAGCCACGGTGGGGACAGTGAGGATGCCTCCGGGAAAGTACAATGCAAACACGAAAGGGATGCATTGAATCTATTCAGAAAGAGAACTGCAAAGGGTGACCCAGAAGTCAGGACGTTCGGAACTTTCTAGAAGGACGGTTGGCTCCACCCAAGATTCCTGGCCCATCCTCCAGAACCCATGGAAGCTTCCAGATCACATAACTCCGATCTGATGGGAACCAGACTCTCAAGCCTCCTATCCCTCCTGACAGAAGCACCTTCCCGAACATGTTACCTGTTTAATGAAACACGGGGGTCTCAACCAAGGTCATGGCTAGAGGACACTCATCATCTTATCATAACACCACCTGTTGCATTCAACTTCACATTTTCTATGCCCCTCCAAAATGACTTCTTTGAATTTCTAACATATCCAACTCAGGTTTTCTTTTTAATATATGAAATTTAGTTGGGTTGAACCCAAGTAATCTGATTAAGCACTCTCTACTCTTGGAATAGGTTTTTTTTTTACTTTTTTCTATAGCTTTATGCACTTAAATTAGATTCCTAAAATACTTTCATATACATACAGAAAAATAATCTCTCAATGACAAATCACATTTTACAATAACAAGTTAATTATTTATAACTACAGAATCTGCATTAGTTTATCCAACATTTAACAGCATAACCTCTTACACACCATATGTACATTGAGTCATAGACATTCCCATAAACTTACAGCAGAGATTTCTGGACAAACCATTGAAAGAGTATAACTTTTTCACTTTACGTAGTGGAATTCTGCATTCTTCTTAGCTGGAAACTATATAAAATGCAGAAAACCAGGAGCTGAGGACTGCATATCATACATAGGACATTCTGTTGCAGACTCTCATCTGTATACATGTATTTACACACATGCTGGCCACCTATGGATGTGAAGGTATACGCTGATGTAGCTAAGGCAACAGGACATGAATGACGAGATCGCCAACTTCTCTGTCTAGGTAGGACTATGAAAGGGCCCAAAGGGTACAGATCTCAGCCTGCTTGGGCTTCAGCAAAGAAGATCTGAAGTTGGTCTTACAGTTTAAAGACACTTGGGCTATTGGCAATGTACGTTTTAAATGCATGTGTTAAAATAAATATCATTACCAAAGATCTTGCTAGAATATCTACTGTCCAATAGTGAATATTTACCAGACAACATTTTAAGGATGTTGATTTGTAAAATGTACAACAAAACGTTCACTCGTGAAAACTAACACTGACACAATATTAATTAAATGCCTCTGGAAAACACTTTCTGAACTTTCAGTAGTCCGGACGATTGCAATACAAGGAGAAACAAAGCTAGAATTTGTTATTTCATTCAAAATGACACAATCAAACCCATGCAAGATGAATTTGATATCTCTATTCAACTTTCTGTCAGTATTTTTACTTAGCAAACTTTATAATCCCAGACAGAATCGGGAAACATAGACGGGATTATTGCTCTGTGTAGGTAGACATGAAACTGATCTGCAAAGGTCAAGCAAAGTTTTGGAGTGTCCTGCTGAGCGCTAGAAAGTGCTAGTGAAAGAAAGTAAGAACAAGCACACAGCGAGAGGGGAGACTCCCATGTCAGCTGCCTCCCTGGTATGTGGTCTTCTGGAACCCGAGGCTACGCACACAGTGGGGTCTCTGCTCCCAACAGCCCACTCATAGGTGGGGTCCTATGGCAGACAGCCCAACTGGGAAGTTGCTGCGTCTCAGAAGCAGGTGCCTCCAGACACCTGTGTACCAAGTGTCCAGCCTGGGCAGGCTTCGCTCTCTCCAGGAAGAGGGGATGGAGGAACAGCGTCCAGCCCCGTGGAAGGGACACCGGGCATCACCCACCCCACCAGCTGCCTGCTTCTCGTTGCCATCACTCAGATGGTCACTTGGAAGGCAGAGGCCAGAGCAGCCTGTCTGACCCACCAGCAAAGAGGAGAAAAGCCCCCGGGGGACGACTAACTAAAAGGAAGGGTTTTATTTCCAATCAGTGGGTTAAATGGTAAAGACTTGGAGGCCTCTCGGCACCCCTGGCCTACCCTGGACTGGGAGCCCAGAGACCAGGTGCATCTGTCAACTTGGGGCTTGAGTTCTACACCCTCTGACTGATCCAGATCATTTGTGCTTTTATAAGCAGATATTTTGAAAAGTGTTACCAGCCCAGTTCTCCGCAACCTGCCAGGGAGACTTTGCAGAGTAAGAAGCAGAAGTTGAAGCCCCACCTGCTTCAGAAACCAACTGAAAAGACAGTGTGACCAGGGCTGGCTTCATGGGCGTCTGATCTATGTAGTCACAGGGCACCCTGTGCTTAGGAGGGCCCACTCCTGGTTTCATTCTCTGTTGTCATCACCTTGAAATTCTTCACAATTCTGAACAAGGGGCCTCTCCGTTTCATTCTGCACTCAGCCCACGAATTATGCAGCAGGTCCTGACCCTGACTGCAGGAAGAGTCAGACCCACCTGTTCACATATCCACTTGTTCCCCCTGATACACACACAGACACACGCACATGCACGCACACACACACACACACACACACCATGCAATGATCTGCATTGCCCCCCTCAGCCCCTTGACATCTGAAATCCCAGACGTCATAGTCTCCACCTAGAAACTGTGATCCAGTCTAAGCAGAGGGAACCTGACTTCTCCAACCCCTTGTTGGGAACAGGGTGCCTCCTCCCTGTGGACCCACGCCCTGCGTCGGCCCAGCAGCAGGGGAAACACCTCCAACTTAACACCTGAGGCCCCTGCAGGGCTGAATCTCAAAGGGGCCTTCGCCAAAGCAGATGCAGAAAAAGAAAGAAGGCTGGGGACCCCTTATGACCCCAGACCCAGCAGCAGAGAAAGGCAAGATGTCACCAGGTACCGCAGGAGTGCTGGGTTCGAATCCCAGGCTCACCGCTAAGTTCCTTCCCCCACCATCCTCCTCAGACCCAGCAAGTTCCTTCTGATTTGCACAAGAGCAATGCCCCGGTAGCTGCAGTAGGTGGAGCCAGCGCCCTGAGAGCCGCCAGGGGGACCGACTACTTTCTAACGCGGGGGAGCGCGCCCCCTAGCGGTGACAGTGAGTAGAACGGCAGGGGCTGGCTCCTCAACCAGACGCAGCAAAGCCGCCCTCCCCCTGCCTCTGGTTCCTGCATCACCCTCTCTGCCCCAGGCCCCCATTCTGTTTAGATCGAGAAACAGGAGGAAATCAGGGCTTTGAGTATGAGAGGGAAAATGCAAAGGAACATAGCTTTAGAAACAACAGCACAGGAATATTATTCTTTTTCAGTGAAAAAAGTACAAAACCAGAGTTCCTAGAAGAAAAATATGCATTCTTTCCACTGCATAAAAAGAAACCCTGGTTACTGGGTAAGTTCTCAGTAAATATCAGAGAGAGAAGTGCTTGATTTTTTTCAAGGCTGACCACATACGCCCACTTATGAACAGGTTTATTTGGTGGGCTTTGAATCCTAAAATATTCACACATTTCTGATGATTTTAACAATATAGGCTGGTATAGAAAGTAGAACAAAATCCTTTTAAAAAATGACTCACAAAACACCCTGACATATACTAGGGGCAAGTTTACCCTGAAATCTGACAACCACACATAGTGTTGAAAAAAATTATTATGTGGGTGTTATCTGGTTCCCCGAGGCCAGATTAAAGAGGGTTCCTTTCAGTGAAGGAACTAATTGAAACTGCATGTCACTGAAATAATTTTTGGAGGTGGAGGTGAGTTTTTACAAGCACTGGGTGTTATTCAAATGACTTAAAATTAGATCTACAATGAGGCTGTGAAAGCCACAAAGGCAGACCCCCCCTCACCACCTCCCAGCCATTTGGATGGTGGTCATTCCCAGGAAAGGGGACTCCCTGAATGAACAATGTACTATTAACATTACTGACGGTGTTACCAAGAGGTCACAACCTAGGGATAAGACTTGCCAGCTGTTGGCATCTGGGTTTTAATACCCCTAAGATAGAGTGCTGTTAGAGGTTTTCTATCTTTCTTGCAGAATGAATTTTCCAGGCCTATAAGGAATAGATTTTGGCTCCCAAAGGTAGCAGATTATGTACCTTAGTTGAGCCTGGAGACCTACAAAGCTATTCCTGGATCTGACACAGGGCAGGGTAAGGAAGTGTAAGTTCTAGAATGTTCCTCTCCTCTAGCTCAAAGAAATGGCTGCTTTCCAAGTGCAATAAACATCCCAACCATACTGACACAATACTAAGCAGCCCCCATAAAACGTGGCTCCAGGCACTTGCCAGCTGAGTCTTGGCAGGTGACCTGAGCCCTTCCCTGCAGCCAAGAGAAGCCCCTGGGTGCAAAAAGAGGACAGTTTTCGTTTAACCAAATGCCCTTTAGGGTGACTCGGACCACAGCATCTGAGGCCTCACCGTGTGTCCCGTTCACCAACCATGCTTCTGCTGGTTGAGAGCTGAAGCCCTAACCCTGAAGCCGACCAGGAACATCCAGGCTTCTCTGTTGTCTCTGCCTCAGTTTCCCGCGCAGGGGGCTCTGAACTTGGAAAGCAAAGTGCACCTGCAGAGGGCAGACCCCTCGCTAAGCTCACGCTGACCTCAAGTCTGAAGTGACCCTGCCACCTCGAAAGCATGCAGGCATCCGTTTCTCCATGCTAGTGTTCATTGTAAACTCGTCTCCAGCCCCAAGAGAAGGGAAAATACAATGAATTGACACAGAATGAAAATCTACTTGCTGTTCCCAATGGAAATTCTTCAAACTGTTACACGCACAAAACAAACATTCTTTCTGTGAACCAAAAGAGCACAACCAGTTAGGGGGAAAAACCATCTGGAGTAAAGAGAGAAGTCTTTTTCTGCTCATCAAAGTACGGGCAGGCGGTGCTAGTGGTAAAGAATGTGCCTGCAATGCAGGAGACCCAGGTTCGATCCCTGGGTCGGGAAGATCCCCTGGAGAAGGGCATGGCTACCCATTCCAGTATTCTTGCCTGGAAAATTCCATGGACAGAGCAGCCTGGTGGGCTACAGTCCATGGGGTCACAAAGAGTCGGACACGACTGAGCGATTTCACTTTCAAAATATTGGCAAAACTCTAAAATAGACTCCCAAGTCTCCTTCCAGATAAAACCAGAAGCACTGCACTCACTCCCTTTGCTTCGTTCTCCAGCCCCACTGGATTCTGGAAGGCCCCCGCTCTGCTGTGGTCAGTGGCTTTAGGCTTGCACCAGTCTACTCCTGGAGAGACAGGACAATCAAGTGGTAATTTACTCATTTTCGGATGGATTTTTTCCTGTTAAATTCAATAGTACTAACCAGCTGAAATGAGTTACTTTCCTAGACTTAAGTCATGCTTAAATTGTTCCAAACGCAAAGAGCAGAAAGAATTCCCCTTTTAACATGAACATTCCTTGGAAGCATAACTCTCTCTGCCATCAGAGGTCAGGGACATGTAGGATGCCTGGCCTCAGTCTCTCAAGCACATCTGGAGACCCCAGCCTAGAAAGATCTGTGTGTGTGTGTGTGTGTGTGTGTGTGTGTGTGTGTGTGTGGCCAGCCCTGGATCTGAATGAACCACATCCTCAGGCTCTGGGGGGGTCACAGGTGCTCTGATTCCAGGAGACATGCCACCCACCTGCCTGCCAGAAAGACCCTGCCCCAGAGGGACTGGGAGAGCTGGTTGACAAAGGAGGCCCAGCCCAAGGGCTCCTGTCCTCGGGGCATGGCTCCAGGAGCAGTTCCCACGAGGTCAGGGTGGCTCAGAGAAGGAGGAAACTCGAGGTGTCTGGAGGGCTGGAGTCAATGTCAGAAGGCAGTGGCCAGGGGAAACCCTGTGTGTAGAAAGCAAAGAGCTAGGACACAGAAGGTTACTGGCAAGGGACGTTTCATCTCTATGAAATACAGCCCCGGCCGCCCAAAAAGGTAGACGCGAAGGACTAGTCTCAAAGAATTGGAGACCATGCATCATCCACGTTCCTGAGTGACGGCCGGATCTGACAGCCAGGCTTTGTCGTCTGTAAGGAGGATCAGTCACCTTACAAATCACCCTGGTGAGTACAGGGCACTCATCCAGAACCGCTGCCCTGGAGGAGCATCGCAAGGGTGCTCAGTACAGTCACCTGGGAGAAAAGACTCACATATTGCTTCTTCATGCATGAATTCCAACCCTGCATGGGTGGGTGAGCTGGTGGACCAAAAAGGTGACAAGATGTTTGTCATTGAGCACATCACATCCACCCTACATGAACGGTGATGCCCAACATTCACACGCAAAGAGAGCCAATGAAGAAAAGGTAAAGAGAGGGATTGCGTTGGTGACCCAATATGACTCTGTACACACAGGTAACCCTTCTTTTTCTACCATAATCACGTGTCCTTCATAAAGACACTGAACAAACTGTATTGGGCATAGACATAGGAAAGCATGACTGGTAGGTCTATTCACAGATTTCATTTACAACAGTTTCCTAACAGCATCAAAACATACATATGAACTTAAAGTATCCGAACCATGCTTGCTGCTGGAAAGTGGTAAACGAGTGCATGCTTGAAGTTGAATTTGGTCTCTAAGGTCTTCAGCTGAGAGTTACTAACTAAAGGGTAGATCTGCTTGTTTCAAAAAATACTTATGTCTGTTGTTCTTGATACAAAAGTCTACACTATCTTTAATAAATAAATAATAAAGTGTTTCTTAGAAGTATGAAATGTAAACTTTGTTGCCCTTTCCGAGACACACATTTTAAAAATTGCTTGAAGGATGACATGACATATTCGGTTCCTAGCAAAGTGGGTAGTTAACTATCTTTCCCCCCCCCCCCCATCTTTTTTGGTCACACCACATGGTATGCAGGATCTTAGTTTCCCAGCCAGGGCTGGAACCTGCAGCCCCAGCAGTGGAAGCACAGTCCTAACCACTGGAACCACCAGGGAAGTGCCAATGCTGTCTTTAGAACGCATTCTACAATCCTAATTAAATTCTAAGGACCTGCAATCGAGGAGAACACCGTCTCACCCAGGAAAGCTAGATTCCAGGACTGAGAGAACATGCAATGAACATTTCATGGTAAAACGACAAACTGGGATTATGGGAGCATTGACATGCAAACAAAGTACGATCCACGCTTGTCATGAGCAAATCAAGTTCTTATCTAGTCAACCAGCCTATCTCCTGGCATTTAAGGAGAAAAACTCAAAGAACTCAAACTGGTATTACTCAGCTGCAAAAATGAATGGAACTGTGGCCGTTTGCAGAGATGTGGATGAACCCAGAGACTGTCAGATGGTGTGAAGTAAGTCAGAGAGGGAAAAACAGGTATCATATATTAGTATATATATGTGGCATCTAGAAAAGTGGTGTCGATGATCTGATGTGATAAAGACATAGAGAACAGATGGGTGGATACCCAGGGAGAAGGAGGCGGGGTGGGGGGTGGGGACTGGGAGACTGGGATTGACATATATACACCACCATGGATAACATGGGTACCTAATGAGAACCTACTGTACACCACAAGGGATGCCACTCAGAGCTCTGCGGTGACCTACGTGGGAAGGAAATCCAGAGAAGAGGGGACGTGTGAATATGCATGGACGATTGACTTTGCTATACAGCAGAAACTGACACCGCAGTGTAAACCAACTATACTCCACTAACAGTTTAAAAACTAAAAAAGAACTCAAACCGAACTTGGCACGTGGTCATACGCTCCTGATTCTGGCAACACGCCGTGTGTCCTTCCGTTACTGAGAGGTTGGCTGTGTATGGCGGGCTTTGGGAAGGAGTCTCGGGTCTGCTTCTCTGGAACCGAGGGGCCTGCCTGCTCCTAGCGTCTCTCCCCCACCACAGTAATAGATTTCCTCCACGGATTGTCAGTTTTCCTTTGCACACCTTGGGGACACCTTTGGGAGGAATGTACCAAAGACACGTGCGGAACTTGCCCATGACAAGCAGGCAGGAAGAGGCTCAGAGCTGGTCACCAGCAACCACTCTTGTCCTGAAACACAGGACCTCCAAGCGGAAAGGGAATGTCCAGCAGGGCTGGAGATGGGGACCCAATAACATCATCAAGTAGCCTTTCAGGGAAGCTACAGTGACCTGGTCCTGCAGAGTATGACTAGGTAGACAACCTCCCTTACCCATCTTCCAGGGGAGCTGGAAACCAGAATAGTTTTCATTGACAGCTACCAGGAAAAAGACCTGGAGGAGACTGGAAAAACCCTAACAACATGCCTGCTGGAATCTTCCACGGATTAGACCAGCATCTGATCGGAAGACCATCTCCCCAAGTGATCAGACCCAGGGCAGCATTTCCAATGAGGTCCCAGTGGGGAAATGAGATTCTGAAGCAATGACATGATCAGCGTGATCATTTCTAAACACACCAAGGACTAGGCATCCTGGAGGGCCTGCTTGGAGGCTGGTGGAGGAAAGAAACAGGAGGGTCCCATGAGTTCTCCAAAGATACAGATGTTGCATTTATGAATCTATCTTACAGTGACCAGACTCAAGCCTCGGGCCCAGGGATGGGACGGTCACCCCACCAAAGGTGCTGGGGGCCATGCGACTTCAAAGGCCCTAGAAGCCACGATGAGCCCCGCAGTGGGGACAAAGGAAAACACAGTCCTGTTTCCTAACATGGGAAATGATTTAGGGGAAGGATTGTCAAGAAGCAGTCCCAGAAGCTTGGAGGGGCCTATCTTCTCTGCCCTGTTGCCCTGTGGCTGAACACCAAACGCCGGTCCTCGAAAAGCCAGGCTGTTTCCAGGCAGGCAGCATCCGCCGCCTCGGGCTGAGCTCTGCCAAGCGTGCCCTGGCGGGCTCCCTACGGTTCATCGAACAACTGCAGGTCCAAGCGGACCACGATCTCGCCCGTGGGGACTTCGTGCAGCAGGAGACACTTCGTAACTGGGCCCTTGGAGCCCTGGTCCTTCTTGATGTCGGCCACGCGGATCTCCGTCCGACCCAAAAAATCTGAAAGGACAGACACACAGACCCTCCTCAGAGAGGATTCCTTCTCGTCAGGGCAGGTACCTGGCATACTGGGCGTGTCCCTCTCTCTTCTTCAGAAGGGAGCTAGTTTCTTGGAATCCAGGGACTACAGTGACAGCATCATTTTTAAATGGAGTGAAAACAAAAAGGTACTGGGCTGGGGATGAAGAAGAGTCTAGAAGATCAAAATACAGATTTTTCCCTTGTACCCAGGGGGCCCCTAAAGGCCAGGAGCTTCCTAGGAGACAATGCAAAACTGGATATCATATCTGCTGCACAATTTGCAATGTATGTGAAATTTAAAGAAATCTCCCAGAAGAAAGTCAGCTGTTTCTTTTCTCTCTCTCTTCACTTATTTCTTTGGTGGGAGGAGGTGACAGCACAGGCGCTGCAGGCTCCCAGGACAATCTCAATACCACCTTTTTATTTTGGCTACACCATGCAGCATGTGGGATCTTTGTTCCCCGACCAGGGATCAAATCCACACCCTCTGCATTTGAAGCCCAGAGTCTTAACCTCTGGACCTCCAGGGAAGTCCTTCAACACCACTTTTCATCAAATATTGAGTGTCAGGGGCTTCCCGGGTGGTCCCGTGGTTAGGGTGCAGAGCTTCCACTGTGGAAGGAACAGGTTGATCTTTTGTCTGGGAACTAAGATCCTGCATGCTGCATGGCAGGGCCAAAAAAATTATATATATATAGAGAGAGAGAGACAGTAATAGATATGAGAATGTTTGAAATTTTTTAATGCTATGCATTAAAATGATGGTACCAAATGGGCTTCCAGACCATTAATTCCTTCCTTTTCTTCATTCAGCAATTCAGCAATTGGCAATATACTATGATCCAGGCACTCTTCTACAGGAAATAGCTTTTCTTCCAAGGTTTAAAACCTGGGAATTTTTTCTGGTGGACGATACCAGTGCATGTTGCCCCTTGTGCATTTCAGGAATAATCTCTGAAATAAGAGCTACACTAGGATTTGCAACTGAATCTCTAGTGGTGCTGTCATTGTGTCATGATATTTCACTATTCAATTAAAAAATCCAACCTCAAGTCTTTATTTATCAGAATAAAAATGGCAAGTGAAGCACAGTGGTTCAGACTCCAGGCTTGAGTCACACTGTTCTCAGTCAGCTCAGTTCAGTCGCTCCGTCGTGTCCGACACTTTGCGACCCTGTGAACCGCAGCACACCAGGCCTCCCTGTCCATCACAAACTCCCAGAGTTTACCCAAACCCATGTCCATTGAGTCGGTGATGCCATCCAGTCATCTCATCCTCTGTCTTCCCCTTCTCCTCCTGCCTTCAATCTTTCCCAGCATCGGGGTCTTTTCCAAGGAGTCAGTTCTTTGCATCAGGTGGCCAAAGTATTGGAGATTCAGCTTCAACATCAGTCCTTCCAATGAATATTCAGGACTGATTTCCTTTAAGATGGACTGATTGGATCTCATTGCAGTCCAAGGGACTCTCAAGGGTCTTCTCCAACACCACAGTCCAAAAGCATCAATTCTTCGGCACACAGCATTCTTTATAGTCTAACTCTCTCATCCATACATGACTACTGGAAAAACCATAGCTTTGACTACCCAGGTATTTGTGAGCAAAGTAATGTCTCTGCTTTTTAATATGCTATCTAGATTGGTCATAACTTTCCTTCCAAGGAGTAAGCATCTTTTAATTTCATGGCTGCAGTCACCATCTGCAGTGATTTTGGAGCCCAAAAAATAAAGTCTGCCACTGTTTCCATTGTTTCCCTATCTATTTGCCATAAAGTGATGGGACCAGATGCCATGATCTTAGTTTTCTGAATGTTGAGTTTTAAGGCAACTTTTCACTCTCCTTTCACTTTCCTTTTTTTGACTCTTTCACTTTCATCAAGAGGCTCTTTAGTTCTTCTTTGCTTTCTGCCCTATGGGTCGTGTCATCTGCATATCTGAGGTTATTGACATTTCTCCTGGTAATCTTGATTCCAGCTTGTGCTTCATCCAGCCCAGCATTTTGCATGATGTACTCTGCATATAAGTTAAATAAGCAGAGTGACAATATACAGCCTTGACGTACCCCTTTTCCTATTTGGAACCAGTCTATTGTTCTATGTCCAGTTCTAACCTTTGCTTCCTGACTTGCATACAGATTTCTCAGGAGGCAGGTCAGGTGGTCTGGTATTCCCATCTCTTGAAGAATTTCCTACAGTTTGTTGTGATCGACACAGTCAAAGGCTTTGGCGTAGTCAATAAAGAAGAAATAAATGTTTTTCTGGAACTCTCTTGCTTTTTTGATGATCCAATGGATGTTGGCAATTTGATCTCTGGTTCCTCTGCTTTTTCTAAATCCAGTTTGAACATCTGGAAGTTCATGGTTCATGTATTGTTGAAGCCTGGCTTGGAGAATTTTGAGCATTACTTTACTAGCGTGTGAGATGAGTGCAATTGTGCGATAGTTTGGACATTATTTGGGATTGCCTTTCTTAGGGATTGGAATGAAAACTGACCTTTCCCAGTCCTGTGGCCATTGCTGAATTTTCCAAATTTGCTGGCATATTGAGTGCAGCACTTTCACAACATCATCTTTGAGGATTTGAAATAGCTCAACTGGAATTCCATCACCTCCACTAGCTTTGTTCGTAGTGATGCTTTCTAAGGCCCACTTGACTTCATATTCCAGGATGTCTGGCTCTGGGTGAGTGACCACACCATCATGGTTATCTGGGTCATGAAGATCTTTTTTGTATAGTTCATCTGTGTATTCTTGCCACCTCTTCTTAATATCTTCTGCTTCTGTTAGGTCCATACCATTTCTGTCCTTTATTGAGCCCATCTTTGCATGAAATCTTCCCTTGGTAGAGTGTTCTGGTCATGCTCTAACATTTAGCCAGTTATGTGACCATCTCTGGGCCGTAATTAATAGTAGCTAACTCAAAATGGAATAATTCATATGAAAGTGCTATAAAAGACAAACGCCACGCGGAGCAGTGTAAGCCTTGCACAGATCACGTCTGCACTGGACCCTCACTCCTAGCCCTCAGTTATCCTCCTTTGAATATAATCAAGTTGAGGCCATAATCTTCAAATTTAAATTAAAAAAAACTCTCTTATTTTTATTGGATTGAGGAAGATAGAGACAAGTGTCTTGGAATCATTGGCCAGACCCATTTTTTTTCCAGTTTCAAGCAGAAACAGGAAGTTGACTGAAGGAATGATGCACCCAACATAATTTCATTCCTTTGATTAAGCTGAAATGTCACCTAACGGTCATTGATTGATTCTGCCACATTGTCTGTGAACTAATACTCTTCTTGCTAAACTGGCTAGTTTTATCCATTTTCACCAAAGCTTTTAGCCAAGGACTAAAGAATTGGGCTGAGGCTTTGGGGGTACAGCCCTCTCTGCAGTTACCTGCTTTAAGGAAGCATGGGACATGATCTTTGTCCTTTGTCCTAGGGAAGCTGGGCCACTCTAGATCAAGCACACTTTGTCCACCTCCTCTGAGATGCTCCGGCATCAGTGAAGGCCTCTTCCCAGGGGACGCCAACCTCACCTCTCTGGCAGGAAGCCCAGGAAATTCTGCACACCAAGTTCCCAGGTAGAAAACACCTAGCCATGAAAGCCAAGGGGCAGGGTGCCCAGGGCCGCTGTCTACTCACCATCTGGCGAGAACTGGTCCCTCTCAAACACGGTGATACACAGCACCTCCTGCTCCAGGTCTCTGATGAAGAACTGGCAGTTGGAGTTCCACTTGGGGTTCAGAGTGTCCTGGATGGTCTTGGTGATGTGGCACTGGGAGCCCATGGTCACCTCGCAGTACGGGTTACTCTTTCCTGGAGGGGACAGAGCCCGGCTCTTCTGGGCGTCTCTGGCAGGGTCACAGCCCCGAGGCACCTCTTCCCTCTACTCCCCTCATTCCGACCCCACTCCAATCCCATGCTTAACACGCAGCATAAGATAGAGAATCCAGAGGAAAACGCACATAATCCAGCATCCTACTTAAACTATAATATTAACACTTAAATATTTATCACACTTTATCACATGAGTGGGCTTCAAAATTAAATCTTCCCTGTCTCCTCACCTTAACTTCGATTGTGTCAAATCTGCAATCACCCCTCAGTATCTACAGGGACTGGGTCCCCAACTCCACAGATACACAAATCCTCAGAGGCTCAAGTCTCTCATATAAAATGGTCTAGCATAGACCTGCCCATATCCTCCATCTACTTCAAGTCATCTCCAGGTTATATATAATCCCTAATACAGTGTAGGGCTGTGCTAAGTCGCTCAGTCTTGTCCGACTCTATGGACTGTAGCCCACCAGGTTCCTCTGTCCATGGGGCTCTCCAGGGAAGAATACTGGAGTGGACTGCCAGGCTTAATCTCCAGGAGATCTTCCTGACCCAGGGAGGGAACCCATGTCTCTTCTGTCTCCTGCATGGGCAGGCAGGTTCTTTACCACTAGCACCACCTGGGAAGCCCATGGACAGAGGAGCCTGGAAGGCCACAGTCCGTGGGGTTGCAGAGAGCCGGACGTGGCTGAGCGACCGAGCACCCCGATAACGCTCACAATGCTGCTGGCCTCTCCTGCACGGCAGAGTGGATCAGTCATGTGCACACATTTATCCCCTCTGTGCATTTCCTTCCCCCTTAGCTTACCACCTGGCTTTAAAATAAATTGGCCTATAATCCTAAATTTCCTTTCACACTGGGTTATTCCCATCCACCGTTTTGCCTTCCAGAGAGATCTGAGTGGCTGCCCTCTGACAACACATCAGTCCTCTATCTATAGATTTCATACCTGCAGATTCAATATGTGAATAGTTGCTGGTGTGTGGCAAATTCAAGTTTTGCTGTTTTGAAATTTCAAAAATGTTTCTGACTATTTTCGTTCTGCAGCTAGTTCAATCTACAGGCGTGGAATCTACAGATACAGAGGGGCTGACAGTGTTGTGAAAAGGCAGCCACTCAGATCTCTCTGGAAGGCAAAATGGTGGATGGGAATAACCAAGTCTAGAAGGAAATTTAGGATTAGGGGCCAATTTTTTTTAAAGCCAGGCAGACTCAATGCTCTGTAGTAATCTAAACGGGAAGGAAATCCAAAGAAGGGGGATAAATGGATTCACATAACTGGCTCACTCTGCTGCACAGGAGAAACGAACATAGTAGCATTGTAAAGCAATCATGTCACTCAGTCACGTCCAGCTCTTTACAACCCCATAGACTGTGGCCCTCCAGGCTCCTCTGTCCATGCGCTTCCCAGGCAAAAATATTGGATTATCATTTCCTTCTCCAGGGGATCTTCCCAACCCAGAGATCGAACCCAAATTTACCGCTGAGCCACCTGGGAAGTCCCTAAAGCAACTATCGTCCAGTAAAAATTAATTTTAGAAAATGAAGTAAAGCCAAGTGGAAGGGATGCAGAAAGGCTTCCACCACTCATAAACGCTAGAGGGGGTTTCTAGGGCCCTTACCATGTGACCGACAAGGTTTCAGCTCAATGCCTTCAACCACGTTCACCATCAACCTTCCGATGCCTGTGGCTCTTTGGGAGCGGACTGTGGTGGGAGGAAAAACAAGACGCTCCTGTTTAGGGTTCGCTGTATTTCCAGTTTGCCTACTGATCTATTTTATGCCCCTCTTCAAGAACAAGTCTCCCCTTCCTCGCTTAAAACTCTTGCTTCCTCCATCCTGGAACCCGCCCTCCAACCCTCACCCATACCTTGCCCTCCCTCCTCCTCCTGCCTCCACCCTCAGGCTCTCCGCTACCCCCAGGCCCACCTTCCAGCTCTAAGGGTTCTGGGCCCAACCAGATGGCCCTCTGCCCCCCAACTCTGCCGATTCCCAGGGCCCCGCTGCCCAGCGATGCCTTACCCAGGTACGCCTTCTCCCGCTTCTTCTTCTCCGTCTCTATGTAGAGTTCAGAAGCTGCTTTGATCTTCTGCACCCAGGCAGTCCTTGGAAAAAAAACAGACAGAACGCTGCCAGACAAAACTCAGGCGTCAGGTCGGTACCAATTCAGTTTCCAGGACTCTGCTTTGTTCGTTTGATTTTTACAACAAAGGCTCAGCATAGAGAATCTGGTTTTACGTCACATGGCCCTAAGGATGATTTCTACCATTCATAACAAAGGCACGAGTGACGTTTTTATTGATTTGCTACAAACCTGGGTTTGTGTCCCCATGGAAGGAAATCTACAACAATAAACGTTGTTGCTGTCTTGCTCACAACAGCTCCTCTTCTTTCCTTACTGAGAAACATCACAAATTTGCCTAATCCAAGAAGGCTAGAAGGATCTCTCTCACTAAACCATCCAAAGAAAGAAACGATTTCCCAGATAAGCAGCCACTTTCTGTGAAGGAGCAAACACACTGGGAAAGAAAGCATCCTGGCGTGATTTTTTTCTTTTCCATTTCTCTGAGAACCATATGCATGATAACTTTAGCCAATTTCTTGCTTGGCACAAATGCTCTTGGAATGTTGTTGGTCTTGTGTCAAGTTCATCCTTCAGAAAAATAATCTGTTTCAATCGGTTCCACAGCAGAGCCCTGATTAAGGCAAACATGCCCACAGCTTCTAGGATCCAGGATGTCTGTCCAAGGGAGCCAGACAATGAGGGGGTCAGGATTGGGACGTCCTCTAACCCCCAAATAGTTTTCCTATTAGTTTCTGCCACCTGAGAAAATTTGGGAAACGGGAGAGCCTCCATTATCTCAAAAAATACTGAAAATTGCTGTTCAAAAAATTCTCAAGCCAGATTCATTTCAATGTATTTCCTTTTGAAAAGTGAACTTTTGAAAGACGCTGGAAAAATGAACTAAGACCACTTCACCCGATGCCCCACCCCCACCTCCAGCCAGAGGGGATGTTGGCACCCGCTGATTAATTAACTGTCCCACATCCGCCCGACACCTGGTGGAACCTGGGTGCCCAGGGCCAGGGAGGAGGCGGGTCTTACCTTTCGTTTATGCTCTCTGCTCGGAGGGTGTAGACCCGGTCGATATGGGAAATGTGGAAGATGGGTTCATCCCCAGAAGGGTCAGTGGGCAACTTCACTAGAACCTCATTTAGGAAAATAGGCTGAAAAATAATGCATGGGCATTACAAGATCAGACTGGGGGTCTGTGAGGACGTGTGTGTGCTGAGTTGCACACGATCCAGTAAACTAAACCGAAGGTGAGGGGTGTGTCTGTTTGTGTCTGGGGAGTGGCGGTGGTTTCAGTAAACCATACTGAAATAATGACTTTGTTTGGAATGATAAGGGACTCATTGGAAAAGACCCTGATGCTGGGAAAGCTTGAGGGCAGGAGGAGAAGAGGATGACAGAGGGTGAGATGTTGGATGGCATCACCGACTCAATGGACATGGGTTTGAGTAAACTCTGGGAGTTGGTGATGGACAGGGAGGCCTGGCGTGCTGCAGTCCATGGGGTCACAAAGAGTCGGACACGACTGAGCGACTGAACTGAACTGAATAAGTGTTAATATCAATTTTCAGATAAATGGAAATTGTAAATATGGATTCCCCCCACCTCCATTTTGCAGGTACTTTTTTTTCCTCATCATCTGGTTAAGGTATTATTTCCCAGGTTTCTACTTGTGAATTTTTATTTTTACTTCCCCACTTTTCATACTGAAGTCTTTAGAAGGAAGTCACTATGGGCAGCAGCCCACACTTAAGGAATGCTCTGCTACAAACATCGGCATACAGGGTTTCCTGCAAAGATAAGTTTTCAAATGAGTTGGAGAAGTACTAGAGTGATCAGTAGACCAGATGGTATTGCGGGTATTTCTAAAGTCCTCCAGAATAAGAACTGATGTATTTGCTTTTTCCATAGTATACCCTAGTCAGCAAACAGTCTCCATCAACTCTAGATGTATCATGTATTTAGAAAGTGTTAGTCACTCAGTCCTGTGTGACTCTTTACGACCCCATGGACTGCAACACGCCAGGCTTCCCTGTCCATCACCAACTCCCAGAGCTTACTCAAACTCATGTCCATTGAGTCAGTGATGCTATCCAACCATCTCCTCCTCTGTCAGTCCCATAGCCTGCCAGACTCCTCTGTCCATCAAATTCTCCAGGCAAGAATATGGGAGTGGGTAACCATTCCCTTCTCCAGGGGATCTTCCTGAACCAGGAATCGAATCCAGGTCTCCTGCATTGCAGGCAGATTCTTTACCATCTGAGCCACCAGGGAAGTCCCCATCAACTCCACCTCCAAGCAACTCCTTCCAAGTTGTTCACACAAAGCTGCTAGTGACAATCTACATTAAGTACATTGTTCTCTTTCCCAAAAGAAGGCTAACTGCTGCTTCAGAGAAAATTCTTCTGTGAAAACACCCCCACAGAGATAAATTTAGAAAAACAATACCCTATGACGTTAAAAGACACAAACACGGCCGCACACACAGAAGCAGACCAGACACGCAGCTCATGGGCACTGTCTACACACGGGAGATTTATATTGGTGTTTGTCGGAGAAGATGAGGGCACACATGTTCCAAGCCATCCTGAGAAGTTTGGAGGGGGATCTGGGAATGTTTGGGAAGTGGACGCTGAAGTTCTAGTCCAGAGATATCCCATGCCTGCCTCATTGGTACACTGGACTGTGAACCCCATCAAGACAGGACATGCCTTAGTCACGTCCAAGGGGACCCACAGCAGCCACTTAGCAGCTAATAAACGTTTGTCAGTTGAACTCAGTATTGTTCTTTTTCTGATGGGTTTCCATGGTGGCTCAGTGGTAAAGAATCCACCTGACAAGCAGGAGACACAGGTTCCATCCCTGGGTCCAGAAGATCCCCTGGAGAAGGAAACGGCAACCCACTCCAGTATTCTTTTCTGGGAAATCCCATGGACAGAGGAGCCTGGCGGGCTACAGTTCATTAGATCTCAGAGTCAAATACAACTGACCAACTCATCACGCACGCAACTTTGCTGATACTGCTGGACCCGTGCTTGTGGTCTCTGTAAATCCTGGCTCTCCTCTGTGCCACAGACCTCAAACCCTGCTCAAACGCTGACTCCCTTTAGACACGTTCTCCTCCCCCCAACGTCAACCCTGATGTTGCAGTCTAGAGTCGGACTTACTGTTTTGTACATTTTATACTGCAGGTTTGATTTGGGGCTGAAGACTTTGTCGGTGCCGGAGGAGCCCAGGGGCTTGATGATTTGGGTCAGCAGCAGGAAGTCGTTGAAGAGGAAGCCATACAGCTCCTTGTTGCTCTTGGCCTTGTAGAGCTTCCCGCTGTGCAGAAACTTGCGTGGCCCCAAGCAGTTGGTTACGGAATTGAACACAAGTTGCTGAGGAAGGAAAAAAACCAAAGAAGACACAGTGGAGTGAGGTCGTTTTTTTGTTGTGGTTGTTTTTCTGTTCGTTTGTTTTTCCGCATCTGAAAGTTGTGGTCTCCATCAGAATCTAAGACCTGTTTTTTAGGCTCAGATAGAGGACAGCTTTGAAGACTTCAGGCTTTGGGAGCCAAGAAGTTAAAGGTGTGGTTCGGGAGACTGCATGTGTCAGGATGAACCCTGGGTGTGATTCCTAATGCCCTTCCTTGAGGTCTCAGGATGACATTTCTCCCTTTTATTTACCAGGGAAACAGGGCAGCAGGAAGCAAACCCTCTGTCCTTGATGAGTGCGTGCTGGGTGCAGGCTGGTCCGCCGGAGGTGGCATGAACCGGCCCCAACGACAGCGCCGCCCAGGCTGAGACGGCGGCGTGCCTGCTGCTGGGAACAGCGGCGCCTCTGTGCGGTTCCACAGGACAAATGCCGCTTTCCAGGGCACAGCGAGAGTCCCGGCCCCCACCTCATGGGGGCTGCCAAACCCGGTGGTACTGACGGATGCCCCAGAGCCAAGCAGAACAGAAACTGTGCTGGTACACATTAGATCTCGCCCAGCTCGCTGCTCCTGAAGACGCGAAGGGGCGGCTCTCTTCCTGCCACTTCACAAACCTTGGAGACAGCTCTAAGCGCTGAGATGCAGCTCCATTGTTCACCCCTGGGCTCTGTCATCTCATGCTCTGTCACACCCTGGGCGCTATCATCTTATGCTCTACCAGCCCTCTGGGCTCTATCATCTCATCTTCTTTCACACACACACGTACACACATGCACACACACACACACACACACACACACACACACACACACCTGGTTCTATCATCTCATGCTCTGTCATCCCCCTTGGGCTTTTTTATCTCATGCTCTGTAACCCCTCTGGGCTCTATCATCATATTCTTTCACACACACGCGCGCGCACACACACACACACAGTTCTATCATCTCAAGCTCTATCATCCCTCCAGGTTCTATCATCCCCCCAGGTTCTATCATCTCAAGCTCTATCATCCCTCCAGGTTCTATCATCCCCCCAGGTTCTATCATCTCAAGCTCTATCATCCCTCCAGGTTCTATCATCCCCCCAGGTTCTATCATCTCAAGCTCTAGCATGCCTCCAGGTTCTATCATTTCATGTGAGCAGGTTCTAAAGGGGCAGAGGGAGACTGTAGGAGATATGACCTCACCAAGGCCCCCCTTTTGGCTAGCAGAGGAGAGACAGGGAGGGGAAGGCCACAGCTCTGCCTCAGAAGCAGTATGGTCGAGGCAGGAGTCAGACCTTCAGGGCTTCCACCTGCTCACACCTGGGCCCCAAGGCTGAGGCTCTCCACAGTTATGATCCCTATACATTACACATCTCCTGAAGAGAGTATTAAGGAAGACTTCACAACACACGTCCCCCAAGAGATGTTGCTGGCTACCTGTCTGCCTCTAGTGTGGAAGAAATAATCAACAGCACCTCTATGACCAGAGACCTGCAGGCCTCAAAGGAGAGCGGCCACTCCAGTCCACTCCCAGGTACCAGGAGGGCTGGGTGCCAACAGCCTCCTACCGAGGCCCTGAGGGAGCCCGAACAACTGAAGATGACACCGCAGAGGGAGCTTTCCAAGGGCGTTCCTCTGAACAAGAGCCTGGAGGTCAATCTAGTCCTTTTTATTTGCCAAGAGGGAGTTCAAGCCACTTGGGGCAATGAACCCAGTGAGTCACTTGGATGACAAAGAGGTGGTGTGGTTTATTCTTACTCAAAGGTCACAGCCTCAGGCTGACACTGAACATATGTGAATTGGAAACCATCTTTATAGTTCTTGATCTTAAGACAAGAATGCCAAAGACAGCATTTATGTGAAACTTAATCACTGGTGTATGCTTAGATCTGGGCCAGGAAATGGAAGCCAACATGCCTCGTTCCCATGACCACGAACCCTGACCATACAGGCAAAACAGACCCTACAGAAAGCTGAGAAAGCTGGTGTGCAAGAGTCAGGAAGGACTGGTCACTTAAGAAGGACAACAGTCTATTTCAAAGAGGGTATATACACCGCAGAGAGCAAATGACGAGAGTTTACTTTATTTTTAAGGTTTTGTGGGGGGCGTTGGCTGTGCCTCAAGGCATGTAAGAATGTTAGTCCCCCTAAATCAGTGCCCCCTGCAGTGGAATTACGGAGTCCTAACCACTGGCCTTCCAGGGAAGCTCCTATTCTTAATGTTTCATGATGAAGACTCAGGCCTCACTGAGTCCTGTGACTGCAGCCACGAGACTCGGGGAAGGGCCCCTTTAAAAGTCCACAGTGAGGGGAATTCCCTTGCAGTCCAGGGTTAGGACTTTGCACTTTCATTGCTGGGGCGGAGTTGGCTCCCTGGTTGGGGAACTAAGATCCTACATTCTGCATGGTGCAGCAAAAAAAAAAAAAAAACAGAGAGAAAGAAAAAGATAAGAGAACATTTTGAAAAAAGAAAAAGTGCACAGTGGCCCTTCAGCTCAGAAGGTCCAGGAGCAATTCAAGGCCACCGTCTTCAGGATCAACTTAGTGCTCCTGGGGATGACACATAGTCCTTCCCTGCCCTGCCTTCAGCTTGCCTTTATGCCTGTCACCTGTGCCCTTATACTCCTCAGCCACGCCCCGCTCAGGCTGAGGCCTCCACTGAAATGCCCTCCCCCGGATTCTTTCCTGGGGAGAAGTCTTCATCCTTGAACATGCAGCCAAGTTTCACCTTCTCCAACCTGTCCCTGAATCCTCCATGACTGTTCCTTCCTCCTCGTCGAGTGTCCAACAGCACTTGGCACCTGGATCTGGCTCATTGCTTCTCACATAGCCTTGTAAATATTGGACCTCTAAGTAATCCAGGACTGTAGGCTTCTTGAGATGGGGTAGGTCACGTCTCACTGATTTTCATGTCCTCAGTGGTTAGGACTGAGCAAAGCACATGGGCCAGGCACTCAGTAAATGCTTATTGAATAAATGAGTGAGTAACTGAGCCAGCCAACCAGTGACTACCCCGGGACTGCATATCAGCACAGTTCCAAAGTGGGAACCCACATCCATCACCTTGGTTTCCACACGGCTGCTTCCACAGCTTTGCTTATCCCACACCTACGCTGAAGGCGGACAGGAGGCAGGGCAGGGAGGCAACAGTGGGGTAACCTCCTCGGGTCGGGAATGTCTCTGATGCTCGTGAGAAGAAAAGAGTCACAGGGAGTGTGGGTGAGGGAGACTGTCTGCCTGGGCATTTTAGTAAATCCTAGTGAATCGTGTAAGTACATGAATGTGTGTGTGTGTGTGTGTGTGGGTGTGTGGGTATACAGAGACAAAGAGAGAGAACAGCAGAGTGGGTGAGACTGAAGGAATGATTAGGGTCAAGAAGAGAATCAAATACCATGAGAGTACTTCTGGCAGTATTGTGGACTAAAGACTCTGACTCAACCAACGAAAGATGTAAAAATGGAATAAAAAAATATGGAACTGTACTTTTTAAACACAAGCAAGCTGGTAAAAATAAAAATAAAAGCAAAAACAATTTGCAGAAGCAGAAAATGGCATGGAAATGTGAACCCTGGAAGATAAACAAGCACCTTTAGCTTCGAGAGACTTTCCTAAATCTGGTGACCCTGAGCTTCCATTTTAAAGGCTATTGAGGGGAGAAGGAGAAAGGAGATATATCTAGTGTCTGCATGAGGTGAAGGACATAACAGGAGATCCCAGAGAGCTGGGTCACAGAGGAAGAATGACAAGTAAACTCAGTACAGATGGGAATAGCAAGAAAATTTGCTTGTTTTTGAACTTGGTGTAACGAACCAACCACAAGGTTGGTTGTGATTACTGAGAATTTGTAACCACAATGCAGCTCTCACACAAGTTTAAAAACGGCCATTTGTGAAAGGAACAAGACAAGAAAAACCAGTAGGTTAGAGAAATAACTAGAACTGCTGGAAAGGTAAACAAAAATACTTGAGAATAAAAAATAAAGAAAGTAATTGAAATTAAAAACTTGGTAGATGGTTTAAACAATTAGATGCAGCTGGAGAGAGATTAGCAAACTGGAGGTCGCAGAAGAGAACGACTCATGATTTCTCTTGTCCTTCTGGCTGGCTGCTGAGACTCAGAGAGGCGGCCCAGGTCCCACCTAAGGCGTTACCTCCGACAGGCCTTCACACTGCACATGGGCCTGGATCCACTCCAGTCGGTCCGAGTTCTCCTTCTCCCGCACCCCTTCATTCACCTGGGAGCACAGCTCCTCTGCCTTCTCCAGGGCGTGCTTCAGGTGGCTGTGGTCTGGGTGGTTTTCGGGAGTGTTTTCCAGGATCTACATAGGAGAACAGAAGACAGTAGCCTTAGGCAATGAGTGGGCCCGGGGTTCACTGTTCTGGAAGACTTGCCCCAGCAGAGACAGGGTTCCACACAGACCTTTCCTAGTGCCCACGTGTCTGCAGCTGCGGCTCTGAGCAGCCTCCTTGGCAACAACATGGAGAGAGACGGCCATGGACAGGTATGAGGGCAGGGACTGCCAGATTATCTACACGTGGGGTGTGAGGAGGGCAGCGGCTGCAGCAGGGGCAGCATCACACCCCATATGGACTCCTCCAGGGAGAGTGGTTCTTCCCTGAGTCCACGCACAGCTGCAGGCATCTATGTACCCATGGAACTTCATGCTAATGGGTGCATCAGAGCAAAGGTGCATTTTTGTGAATGAATCATTCCAGACCAGCAATTAAGAGTTCCGTTCTAGAGCAAGACCTTCTGGATTAAAATCCCTGCTCTACCACTGACCAGCCATGACATGGGTCAGTCACATAAATGTTCTGAGCCTCATTTTCTTCTTGTGAGAAATAGGGATACGAATAGCACCTGTTTTGGGCTTCCTTGAGGCTCAGCTGGTAAAGAATCTGCCTGCAATGCAGGAGACCCTGATTCGATTCCTAAGTCAGGAAGATCCACTGGAGAAGGGATAATCTACCCACTCCAGTATTCTTGGGCTTCCCTGGTGGCTCAGATGGTCAAGAATCTGCCAACAATGTGAGAGACCTGGGTTCGATCCCTGGGTTGGGAAGATCCCCTCGAGGAGGGCATGGCCACCCACTCCAGGATTCTTGTCTGGAGAATCCCATGGACAGAGAGCCTGGTGGGCTACAGTCCATAGGGTCGCAAAGAGTCAGACACAACTGAGCAACTAAACACAGCACACAGAACCTCCTTTATAAGGTTGTTGGAGGACTGCATGGCTTGATACAAGTAAAGCACTTTGCAGAGTACTGGCCCTTTGCTGATGCTCCCATCGGATCCTCAAAGGAATCTGAGGACACTGAAAACAGTCGTCATGGGGAAAGACACTAAGAAGGAAGAAACATCTTAAGCCACTTTGCAGTGTACTGGGAGTATGTTGAGCGTGCACTTGCTCATGCCTTACCCACATATGGGCTTCCCTGATAGTTCAGATGATAAAGAATCTGCCTGCAAGGCAGGAGACATAAGAGATGCAGGTCTGATCCCCGGGTTGGGAAGATCATCTGAGGAGGAAATGGCCAACCCACTCCAATATTCTTGCCATGAGAATCCCCATGGACAGAGGAGCCAGGCAGGCTACAGTCCATGGGGTCACAGAGTCGGGCAAGACTGAGTGGTTAACACTGTCCACATATAAATAATTCAAGTGGGTTTTACCCTGAATAAAATCTCATCCCCAAGGTATACTTTGGCTTAAGGTCCTAAGTAGGCACTCGATTTGGGGGAAATACCCAATCTAAGTATTGTGAGTCCCCCAACTTCCCTTGTGGCTCAGCTGGTAAAAAAAGAACCCACCTATAATGCGGGAGACCTGGGTTCCATCCCTGGGTTAGGAAGATCCCCCGGAGAAGGGAATGTCTACCAACTCCAGTATTCTGGCCTGGAGAATCCCCATGGACTGTATAGACCACGGGGTTGCAAAGAGTCAGACACGACTGAGTGACTTTCACAATCATTTGCAAACCACAGCTCTAGCTCTAGGTGGATCCTGGCTGTACATGCAAATCCCTTTGAAAAGTCCTGACCTCAGCTCTGACCATATCAGAATCCCCAGGGGTGGGACCCAGGCACTGGAATTTTCTAGAGCTTCCCAAGTAATTCTAAAGTGCAACCGAGTCTGAGGACCACTGCTCTAGATGGGAATCCCACGTAGCAGATTGTGTGAATTTATTTTTTTTCAAAAATGAAAATAGATATATTGCTTTTTCTCATTGTAAAATTACTATTGTATAATGTATGAAATTTAGAAAATTTAGAAAGTTTTAAAGAACCTAAAAAACACCTTTAATTGTGCCATCAGATAATAATCTCTGCCTTTCCTATTCACTGACTTCCCAGGTGGCGCTAGTGGTAATGAAGCCTGCCAATGCAGGAGACACAAAAACATGTTCAGTCCCTGAGTTGGGAAGATCTCCTGGAGAAGGGAATGGTAACCCACTCCGGTATTCTTGCCTGGAGAATCCCACGGACAGAGGAGCCTAGCAGGCTATAGTCCATGAGGACACAGAAATCTGGACGTGACTGAGCGGCTAAGCACAGATACACATCCTGTTTGTTAATGCATTCTGCCTAGATAAAAATATATATAATATTTTAAGAATAAAAATTGGATCACACTGCCATACTACACTACCATTTTGTACTTGCTTTTTCCCCACTTCATGGCAATTATAGTATGTTATTTAATATATATGAATTATAGATCATATGATGATCACTTCACATGACCAATACAAAGTTGTAAAGTAAAATTTTTTTAAATTTTTTATTGAAGTATATTTATAATTTTTAAGGATTCTATAATATGTCATTGTAAGGATGAGCCACAAGGCATAAAACTTCATATTTTTCAGTATTTCTCTGATTAACCCTTTAGAATAAATTCCTAGAGATGGAAATGCTGAGCCACAGAGAACATGGAGTTTGATGTCTACATCACCCTCTGAAGGCTGAACCAGTCTACCTTCCATGAGCAAACCTGCCAACACTGTGGACTCACAATCCTTTCAATAAATGCCTACCTGGCAAGCCAAAAGCAATGTATTTTCTTGTTTAGTTATGCATTTCTTTCATTATCAGCGAATTTGAATTTTGTGTACACTCAGTGCATAAGTACATTAAATGATAAAGCTAACACCTATTTTTAGCTTAGTATGAGCCAGACAGACATATATTCATTCACTCACTTAACTTCTCAGAACACCATGCAGTAGGTATTATCAATGTCTCTATTTTACAGATAAAGGAACCGAGGACCAGAGAGGTAAATGAATTTGCCCAAGGACACACAGCAGTGGTATGGGAGATTCAAACCCAAGCAGCCTGGCTCCTGACAGCACATTCTTTACTACTATTCCACAGTCCTCTCAGAAACATCTAGTCAAAGATTTTACCTATTTTTCTTTTTTATCTTTTTTTTAAACCTATTTTTCTACTAGGCACCACTTTAACTACTCTCCTTAATGAACATCTAGTTGTTCCCAGAAGAAAGTATTTTTTTTTTCAAGTTGGTGCAACTCTAAATCCTTTAAAACTCTGTCTTTGGTGCCACGCTAAGAATTTCTCCATCTTAGTATTATAAAGAATATTATAGAGAATATTATAAAGAATATAAAGAATATTTTGTCTTGGTGCTTTTACAGCTTTCCATCTGTATCTTATAACTTGCCACCTTTTAAAATTCTGTTCTTAGTTTTGCTAGTTTTCCATTCATTCTTTTGGGTTCTCAAGGGGGTAGAAATCATGTTTCTGCAAAGATTGATAATTTGTTTTTTCCTTTTTAATATGTATGCTTCTCGGTTCTCCTCTTGTTTTTGTTTTTCTCCCCATTGACTAGACCTAGAAGGCCTATTTTAAAAACTTGTTTCCAGCATCAATTTGCAACTAAATATTGTGGGAAGTAAACAAAGTTTTGAGTTAGTTTAACAGTAACCGTATGTTGGAGAAAAGGAAACAGTAGATTGAAAGTGTCTTTCAAAACTATTTATTTAACTCAGCCAATGTGACCACAGTGTATTCTGTGGGGTGGAACTGGGGTTGGACTGAGGAGATGCTTACAGGAGACAGAAACTTGTGACGTATAAGGGGGTTCAGCAAGTAAGTAAATATACTGAGAGTAATGAGAGCAGGGCTTCTCATGGAGAAGGGGGTTATGTACACAGAAAGGGGGAGGCGAGGATGCATTCTGTGATATCAGACTAGAACAGGGACTGTTGGTGCGAACTCATGGCTTCTAACATGTACATGTATGATCTTAAATATATGTTTGTACCCGTATGTGTATGTAACTGTGTCTATGGATGTACACACACATATATGTTTCCCAACTCTGCCCCTGAGAGATTCAAGAGGCAACAACACCCCGGAAGCAGGGAGCAGACCAGCGTACAGATGTGGGTGTCTAAGCTCTCCACTGAGAGGACCAGATCTGAAAGCCACCCTCCTGCACTTACAGAATCACAGGCTCAGAGGACATCTAGGTCTGTTCTCTCACTTTAAGGGTGGGCACACTGAAGCCCCAATTTCTTCTTTCCGTTTGGCATTGGCTTTCTTGAAATGACAGGGGAACAACAATCATCTAATATCAACACAGAGTATCTCACAATGGCTTTCTGAGGACAGGTGGTGGAAACTGTATTCCTTTCTCTCTTAGAGCGTTCCTGGTGGCTCAGATGGTAAAGCATTTGCCTGTTATGCGGGAGACCTGGGTTCGATACCCGGATTGGGAAGATCCTCTGGAGAAGGAAATGGCAACCCACTCCAGTATTATTGCCTGGAAAAGTCCATGGATGGAGGAGCCGGATAGGCTACAGTCCGTGGGGTCCCAAAGAGTAGGACACGACTGAGCGACTTCACTTTCTTTTCACTTTTCTCTCTTTCTTATTAGGAAAACCAAGGCATCAAGACTCTGCCTGCATTAGGAAAAGAACTGAGCTCTCACGTACTGACTTACAAGGGGGGAAGCCACGTGTTTGCACAGCAGAGGTGTATATTATTAGCTCTGTTCACAATAAACCTTCCTAGGGCTTCCCTGCTGGCTCAGACTGTAAACACTCTGCCTGCAATGCAGAAGACCCAGCTTCAATCCCTGGGTTGGGAAGATCCCCTGGAGAAGGGACTGGCTACCCGCTCCAGTATTCTTGCCTGGAGAATCCCATGGACAGAGGAGCCCGCTGGGCCACAGTCCACGGGGGTCGCAAAGAGTCAGACACAGCTGAGACACTGACACTTTCACAGTAATTCAGCTTTTCTTTCGGAGTTACCATGCAGACACCTCCTACAGCCTGTTGTTTAGTTTCTACACAACAGATACCAGGTGTGTTGGCTGGGGAACCTGCCCGTGACCCCAGATCCCAGACCTGCTGAGATAGCATCCCTCTGCTTGGAAAGGCAAGGCAGTTACTTACATTTTTAATGATCAGTGGGTATCTCGTTACTCGTTGCATGGGCTTCAGTATAAAACTAGACAGGGGCATTCCCTTACAGCGTGGGTCCATGGCCAGTCTCTGAAAAATAAGAGATTTTTTACATGTACTTTAAAAATCTGCAAAATCTGGTTAGTGACATCACATCGATGTTATTCACGACTCCCCACCCATCACATTGTCTCATTTATCTGGACAACAACTGGGGAGCCTGGCGCTGGAAGGACCAGGCTGGTTGCCCCGGGCCAGGGGGAGGCGTGTTCCAGATGGAGAGTGGGAACTGACAGCGGGTGTGACTCAGCGGCAGGGCTGACCCCTGCTCCCAGGTCCCGCAGACCTTCCAGGGGATTCTCAGCTCCTAACTTGCAGAGATGAGATTCTAGCTTTACAGAGAATATCCCCTCTGGATACCTGCCAAAACTGTGCAGCATTCCTAGGAACAAGGAGAGTCGCAAAACTCTAGGGTCAGAAAAAGAATGCCTTTGAGTGCCAGAGATACTGCAAGGCTCAAAGCTCACTGCGCTGGTGGGAGCCCCAGGCAGGGTGCGGATGGCGAAGCTGAGACGCAACGCTCAGGCCCTCAGGACTCCGCCTGTCTCCACTCTGGACTCCCTCGCCTCTTTCTTTCCACTTTAGCCAAATGGACTGGAGGACAAGCGTCCTTCCGCACCAAAAAGGTGATTCCTTGTTCTGCAAGTCACAGGGGTTATATGGTGACAGCTCTCTGGTCAGGCTTAATGCCTTAGGAACGGGTTTAACGCCATGACCTGGGCCCCAAGCCCTAGGGCCTGTCAGCGCCTGGACCCACTACAGCCGTGAACACCCTTATTCCAGGAACTCTTTGCAGCTGCCAAAGGCAGGACAAAGTCCTGCGGGGATGAGGCCGGGAGAGGTGATGAGGCGAGGCACGAGTAAGGGAGGGGGAATAAGGCCCCTCCCTGGGCTGAGGTCAGCGCTTCCCTGAAGTTCAAGGGTTTGCAGTGATGGACTCATTCTGCCTGAACCCAGGGGAGACCCTTGGCCCTCGGGTGGACCCCCAGGTGGCCCGTGGTACCCTCCAGTCCAGCACTACCTCCAGTCTCCAGCCCACCCTAGGCCTACTTCTTGGCCGTGTCTCTCCTTTAGAATGACTTCAGACGTTCCATTCATTGGATAGCAAATCCAAGCATTTAATGTCAGAAACAAGGGGAGAAAGAAAGAATGAGAACATGTGATGCTGTAGCCCAGAAGAGGCGGCACGTCCACCTCTCAGCAATGATGCCACAAACACGGTTATGGGTAAGGTGGGAAAGCCCTGTCCCCCACCCCAAATCCAGGAGGCACAAAGATAAGCTTGTCATTAGTATGATGACTCTGCTGCCCACTCATCAAAACGTGCCCACTTAGCACAAGTCATCTTAGTTTCTCCTCTCCCCCCTGGGAGAGGTGGGCGCTGATGGGGTGGGCTGGCCTGGCCAGCAGGGACCATCCCTTGGTGGTACACGACTCTCCAGACCCTGGTTATCCTACAAAGCAGAGCAGAGGTTCTGTCATCTCACACTCACCCCCGCTGACTTCCTAAGGCTTGAGCTCACCAAAAAGAACCAACTAAGGCAGAGAATTTAAGGGTCCGTTGGGATTCCCTTTGTCAGCAAAGGGCAGAGAGCAGCAGAAAAATGAGGGCACTCAGATTAAACAGAATAAGAGACCTGAGACCTGCCAGTCCTCCTAGGCCTGAAAATGAGACGAAGGATTTTAAACCGGTATTGCAAGAACACCATGTGCACCTGGAGTGCAGATTGGAGTTTCCAGCGCAGCGCTGGTCCCTCCCCACCAAGCCCAGTCCCACGGCCCCAGTCACACCCTCCGGTGAGGGCCAGGCCCCCTCCTGTGCAGCTGAGACCTTCCATGCACGTGCAATGGCACACCAGCTGCCTGCAGATGGCCCCTCAGGGGGCAGGGACTCGGCTGAGCCGGGGCTCCTCACTTTGACAAACTCCTTGAAGTCTGGGGCCTCATCGGTCTTCTGCTGGATCAAGGCGGCCCCATTGAGCTGGCAGCTACAGAAGCGGATGTAGGGCTGCATGTGTGGCAGCTGGGCCGTCAGGATGTCCCCGATCATCTTCACAGGCATCTTCTCTCCAGACATCTTCTTGCGGACCCTCAGCGCTCTGCACAGAAACGCAGCAAGTAAGCACCCCACCTCCATGTGCTCTGATGGGAGCACAGCACACTTCTAGGCACAGAAATGGGATGTGTGTGAGGGCACAAACCCAGGGCCACTAAGCATCTATGTGGGAGACAGAAACAGAAAAAGAAATGAGTCTGGTGCTACAGAGAGGTGTCCCTGGGGCATTTTTCTTTTGGCATGATGGTTATTGGCTGGCTCTTAGAAAGATTAAAAAAAAAAAAGAAATTTTTTTTTTTTGCCAAACAAGCCAGTATAAAAGACAATATTTTCATGTGCAAAAACTTAGAATCCTTCTTTTTAAAAACATAATTCGGACATGATCCCTGGGTGGATGTCTCACTTGATGCATGGTCCAGCCAGGCTGGCCTGGCCTCAGCCCTGAATCCATTTCCAGGACCAGTGCTGCCACCCAAGGGAAGCTGTTGTGGCCAAGGGCCATGGAGGCTCAATTTCAGATCAAACGAAACACAATGAAGATGGCAAATCAACTGCCACAGGAAAATAATCCCACCATGTTCAGGAAAGTGAAAGTGAAGTCGCTCAGTCCGACTCTTCGAGACCCCGTGGACTGTATGTAGCCCACCAGGCTCCTCCGTCCATGGGATTCTCCAGGCAAGAGTACTGGAGTGGGTTGCCATTTCCTTCTCCAAGGATCTTCCCGACCCAGGGATCGAACCTGGGTCTCCCGCACTGCAGGCAGACGCTTTAGCCTCTGAGCCACCAGGAGGCCTATGTCCAGGAAAGCCAGGTTTAAATGATGGTCTGAGCTATCTGTGCTTCACTGCTTCACTCCTGTGGCTAACTTGAAGTTGACTGGATTAAGAGAGTTCTGAAGAGAGAAGGCTATTTATATGATAATGGGTCAATGGACCCAAACGACATACGTCCTGGAAGTCGAGAAGGGACCAGAGGGACTGCAAAGTGTTCGGGAGTTCACTGCGGTCTTAGTGCTCAGGGCCGTGGGAGCCGGGACTCTGCATCTCACCCTCCTAACTTCTATGGCAACTCCTAACCAACAACGATAAGAAGAAGGGCACAGTACTGAGCTTCTACAGGACAAGGACAGCAATATACCAGGAGGCGAGGCCACAGCGCGGGAGGCCATGGGCGTGTTCCGCTCACCCTAGTGACTATGGATGATCAACGGATGGATGGACAGAACAGAATGGTGTAATACATGATTCCAACATAAGTGTGGGAGGACGTTACTGTGAATTCCTCTGGTTGCCTTCATGGCTGCGGGTAGGGCTATATGTTTCCCAAAACGTGCTGCAGTCTAAGTATTAAAAACTTCAGATTACTTTCTTTCTCCCACATCTTTGGTTAAAGAAAAAAATTTTTAAATCTTTGGACTGGGCAAGTAAGCTAAGGAAAGAAACTTTAGGCACAGTGCATTATATGGTCTAAACAATGAGTGATTCCCCCTTAAGCAGATGCCGTTGTAGGAAGAGGTGCTGGTCATTGCTGGTTGGCTGGGGCATGGGGAGTGGCCACTCGGTGCCCCCAGGACGGCCACTGCAGGGCTGGTGTGGAGGATCTCCCCACGTGTAAAAATCTGCTCGAGGGCGAAATCGCCACAAATTCTGGGGGATGAGCGTGGTGAGTGACCAGGTTATTAATACAAACTTGGGAGGATGGAAACAGGAAGAAATCCCATCATTCCATGATTTTCCAATGAGGAGTAACAGTCTTTCTGCAAGGGAATAAAAGTGTTTTTACCTGCCTCTCTCTTTTGTCTTTTTTTTTTTTTTTTAAATGATGAGGAGACAAGGAAAAGGGAAAAGATGACAAGCAGATCATCACTATGTTGAGGAAGTTAAGCCAGGTCCCAGGTTCTGGAGGCCCACTCTTGTAGACTTGACTTGATGTTTTGGAGGGGGGCAGACCTGGAATCAGGCCCCTGCAAAGGACCAGGCACCTGTTAGGTTTAGCTGCGGGCCTCCTTCTGGGATGTTCTGCTGCACAGGGCTGGGCTTGAGGGGCTGGAAACAGGGGCTCAGGGATCGCATGAGTGCTGCAGCCACAGCGCTTCCCCTTGGGGACCGATCTGTAATCTCACAGAAAGCCCTATATACGCAAGGTCTTGAACTGCGACAGAAATCAACTCAGTCAGTGAATGCATCAGAGTGCCCACTGTTTGCTGAGCAAATGAGTAACCCTCTGAAATTTGCGGATCAAGGGAACGGGCAAGAGAGTCGGCTTTCACGAATGTGTCCTAGGCATCAAACACTTCTTTTTTTTTTTTTTTTTTAAGCATATATGACTTGTTGAGTTGGCCAAAAATTTCATTCAGGTCTCTCCATAAGATAGTATGAAAAATCCATTATGGGTCTTTCAGCCAACCCAACAGCATCCCTCCTGACTGCTGGGGAAACTGAGGTATGTGGAAACCGAGTGACCTGACCAGAGTCACACAGCTCACGGGTGACAGGAAGCCCTGGAACTCGGGGTAGGGGGTGGGATCTGACTGCAGAGCCCATAGAGTATAAGCACCAAGAGCAGTCCCACCTCCACTCAAGCTGCCCTGGGCTCCCGGCCCTCCTCGCTGCAGATGTAGCCCCTGCCATCCCCCCAAGTGGGCCTTCCCCAGCCCCTGCCTTCTCTCTCTCTCTCTCTCCTTCCCGGCCTTCCTCTCCCCTCCTCCAAGGCACTCCCACCTCCCCTCTCACCCTGTCCACGCCCAGCCAAAGTCCTTCCTTCCTTCCTTCTCCCCATCCTGTCTTTGCCCACCAAGGTATCTTTTTCTGGCATATACCTTGGAGTATAATATACCTCGGGCTTCCCTGGTGACTCAGATGGTAAAGCGTCTGCCTGCAATGCGGGAGACCTGGGTTCTATCCCTGGGCTGGGAAGATCCCCTAGAGAAGGAAATGGCAACCCACTCCAGGATTCTTTCCTGGAAAACCCCATGGACGGATGAGTCTGGTGGGCTACAGTCCACAGAGTCGCAAAGCGTCAGACACGACTGAGCGACTTCTCTCTCTCTGGAGTATAGTTGCTTTACAACGTCGTGTTAATTTCTGCTGTACAGTGACGTGAGTCAGCTGTAAGGTGCATACACCCCTTCCCTCCAGAGCCTCCCCCCCACCACCACCCCACCCGTTAGGTCATCACGGGGCACAGAGCTGAACTCCCTGAGCTACATAGCAGGTTCCCACCAGCTGTCTATTCAAGGTATGTTTTCTACTTCTAATTCATTTTTCTTTGTTTTTCTGCCTTAAAGAAAATTGTGCCTTCTTCTTAAATTATTCTTGTTATCTTCTTCTTATCATACTTAAGTTGAAAATTGAATACTTAATATTTAAGAAAAACTTTTTTTGGAGAAGCTCTTTCATTTATTTTTATTTCTTTAAGCAAGGAAACAGGAAAAGATCTCGATAAAAACCGTTGCCAGCACTTGGTCCCACATGCCCTATCTCACTCCTGCATCCCTTCTCCTATCTTTTCTAATAGCCACTCCTAAAGGTCTGCATCTAGCTCTTAATTGTAAAATGTTCTAGATTCTTCTGTCCTACTCTACTTTTGAAGGCAAATTTCTCAGCTCTCTGCTCACAGGTAAAAGAGCCCAGAAGCAGCATTAGTAAGAAGTCTGAGAGCCCCAGGTAGCTCCCTTTTATGTTCATTATGTTTGTTTCTTATTTATCTGTTTGATAAACCCTATGTCCCCCTTTAAGTACAAGTTGTCGCTGGCCCTTAGATCAGGAGTGGCACATAAGTGGTTGTCCACTGCAGCCCTCCAGGGAACGAAAATCAAAGTGTTGGTCGCTCAGTTGTATCTGACTCTTTGTGATCCCTTGGACTGCAGCTCACCAGGCTCCTCTGTCCATGGAATTCTCCAGGCAAGAATACTGGAGTCGGTATCCATTCCCTCCTGGTGACTCAGAGGGTGAAGAGTCTGACTGCAATGCAGGAGACCCAGGTTTGATCCCTGGATCTCGAAGATCCCCTGGAGAAGGAAACAGCAACCCACTCCAGTATTCTTGCCTGGAGAATCCCCATGGACAGCAGAACCTGGCAGGCTACGGTCCACAGGGTCACAAAGAGTCAGGACATGACTGAGCAGCTTCACTTTCTCCAGGAGATCTTCCCAACCCAGGGATTGAAACTGGGTCTACCGTATAGAAGGTAGATTCTTTACTATCTGAGCCACTGCCTTAAATTCTCTTCATCCTCAAATGCCTCCCTCTTCCATCGTGCCAGAAGCCCTAAATCTTCCCATGGCTGGGATTAGTCCTTTGCACAAAGACGTTAAGTCTATGCAGTGAAATTGTATAATCTACAATATGGGCGCTCACCATACAATTCTTTCCATTTTTCCTGGTATGTTTGAAAACTTTTCATAATAAGATGCTGCAAAGGGAAAAAAGAAGAGAAGAAAGAAAGAAGGAAATCAGGTCCCCAGAAAGCTCTTGCTAAATGCAAGTATTAATATTTTATCTGGAAGATAAAAAGCTTAGCCAAACTAACCAATCAGGTCATCGGAGATGGTAGACGGTGGTGCCCGGTGGGGCCATGATTGGCAGAGTGCCAACTGTACACCTGATCTACTTGCTCCCTGGAATAACCCTGCATGCTAGACCGGGCAGATGCTCTGACTGCAATCCTACAGCTTCTGAAACAAAGGGCTGGGGAGTTACCTGCCTGAGATAACTGCCCAAAATGAGCCAGAAGGTGCTGAAGCCCAGATGAAAAACTGAGATGCCTGCCTCCTGCTTCCCATCGAGGGTAGAGCCGGTGGAACCCCTAGTAGGCCCTGAGTGTCATCCACAGGGCAGCCCGGAGCCCCGATCACCTTTTGCGTGACCTTGGACAAGTCACTCAGCCTCTCTGAGCCTTGTTTCCGCAGCAGCCAGCGTGCTCTAGATTCCTACCTCTGGGGCTGTGGAGCGCATCGGTGCTAGGAGGAGGGGGCACGCAGGCCTGGCCTTGACAGAGCTCAAGAAAGGGGCCTGTGGCTCCCCGTCAGGAGCAGGAGGGAGGGGGACCCTGCGGTGGGGGCGAGGGGCTGTCCCCTCCCCCACCCCCTCACACACTCACCCAAGAAAGTGGTGTTACCATGTAGGTGTGTTTTCCACAGCAGGTTTCAAAACAACTCGTCTCCTGCCCTTCAGGTTTAGTACTTGTAGGTTCAGGGATTAATGAGCCCACCTGCCCCCACGTGACAAGGCAGCCTCTCTCCGAAGGCAAGAGTGGGTGCTCAGCGCACCCAGGGCCCAAGCCCAGCACCTGTATGGACCAGGCAGTTGGAGTCTAAGTGCTCTTTAATGAGAACCCTGCGTGGTGGTTGCTACCCCACTTTACAGATGAGCACTCTGAGGCTCGGGGGCATAGGTGATGGCAAGGGTGTGAGCCCGACAATCCGCCGCAGATCTATGCTAGGAGACCCTGTAGCGTCTTTCTCAAGGGAGATGAATGGAAATGCTCTTCTAAAGCATCCTCATTCTGTCGTCTTAGATTACTTGTCTTCTGGAACGTACAGAGAGAGGATGTTATGCTTTGGCTTCAAGTCCACCTCGCCGCACCTCTCTTCCTTCATCCACCCCCAAACACACTCACAGTGGAGACCTGAAATCACTCCAGCAAATCCCAGGGACCACGTCCAGGAAAGAGCTGCTTCCCGTTTACACGAACCTAAAGATCAGGAGGAACCACCAGTTCCCAGGGCCTGGGAGCTGCCCCTGGGATCCCAGGATCACTGTGGACCTAATCTGTGTTCTAGCAAGTGATGCTATACTGAGGGCCTGGCGGACAGAGATTGGAGCTTTTTTTTTTTAGGGATTGGATGGTACAATCCAATACCTTCCTTTTACAGGTGGGGAAACTGAGGCAGGGCGGTGAGAAGGGCTCCAAGCCCAGGTCTCTAGACTCCCGGCCCAGTGTTTCTCCTTGGACCTGCAGCTGCGACTGGGAACTGAAATATGAATAAAGATAGCCACTACTTCAGGACAGCATCTCAGAGGGACATCCTGAGAAGCACTGTGGACCGTGGCCATGGATGGTCCCGCTGATCCCCGTCTTCAGGAGGCAAGAAAGTCCCAAGAGACCAATGTGCCCCCCTGTGGATCCTGGGTCTGAGGGAAGGCAGGGGGGCTGCCCCCCACCCCGGGTGGGGCCGGTCAGAGATCCGACCCAGGATCGGCCCTTCTCTGTTCATTCTAGAAGCATGGTAAAAGCAGGAACTGGGAGACCTGGGCAATCCACCCTCCCCAGGGAGAACTGGGACTGTGATTCTAGAAGGCATCAAGGTGAGAAAGAGAGATGGTGTCTGTGAGCGGAAATGAGGAAGAGAGGTAGGGAAACACGCGGCGGGCATGCACAGACAGGACACACGCGTGAAGCCACGCAGGGGTGCTAGTGTGTGAGCGCCAAGCCAGGTGGGGTTAGAAAGGAGAGGCTTACTTCAGTAGTTTGATATTACACATAATCAGCTCCTTCCAGTTAACAAAAATCATAGCACCCTCTTTTTCTGTCAGCAGCTCAGACTCCATCAGGGGTTTCTGAAAGATCTACAGATGCAGAAAACGAAGCAGTTCAGAAAGCAAACAGTTAGCTTGAAATTCAAACACACACAATGCACTGGTCTGTTTGGAGCAACGGGAAGGCCCGAGGCGTCTGCAGCCCTGCTCGGGGGCTCAGAAGCCGCTGAGTTTCTGAAGCAAGTGGTCCCCCCTCTGCTGCAGGGGGCATGGGGCCGGGGTTCCCCATCAGGTCCATGCACAGGTTTACAAGGAGGCCCGCTAAACTCTGGAGGACGGGCCTGAACTTGGCCGGGACTCAGCTGGGGGCTCTGGACAAAGGCACTCATGCTCTCACCAGCTGGCCACGGGCCAGACCGGGGGGTTGAGAGATGCCCTGGGGTTGGTGGGGGGTGGCTCACACATTCCTGGCCCAGCATCTACGGCCCAGACAAGCCTCCGGAGCTCCCGGGGAGCAGGGCCTCCACCCAGCAGCCTCGGGGACGGGATGGACCCCACGGCCCTGCCCACAGCTGGGGCTGGACCTCAGGCAGAGCCAGGGGGTGCAGGCCTAGCCCCGAGGCGGTGGGCCACTCACAGTGTATCACGGATCTCAGCTGAGCCCCCCTATGGCAAGCCCCCTGCATAGAGAGAGGTGGTTGCTACCGCTGGAGGCAGGCCACTCACTGGAAGGTTCCTTAGGGACCTAGTTTTTTAGGGACCTTAGTTTATTTCAGCCTGTCTTGAAATAAACTTGGCTGGATCCCCGGGAGCCCCTACCCTTCATGGGTCCTCACCGGGCCTCCACCAGGCCACACACAATATGCCACATTTAAGGGCGTGACACTCACACCTTGGCATCCGAGACTCTTAGTGATGGTCCCGTGTCTTGAGAAAGCGGTGCTTTTCATCCCAGTGCTTCCTAAGCACTCACGGTGGCCTTGGGGGCCATCAACCCACCCTGCGTCCGGGACCACTCCACACTGGGTCAGCGAGCCTTGTCTTCCCAGGTTAGTAAGGAGGAGGTGATCAGGGGAGGCGGTTTCATGACTGTTGGGTGTGGGGTGTGGTTCCCACACTCTCACAGTACTTCGCAGACTATAGGGCACCTGGACAGCCAGTCCCGCAAGCCCCCCGACCCCTAACACGCCAACGTCCCACGTGTCTGGACCAAAAGCTTCCCGAAACGCAGGGGGTTCCCAACACTGCATCTTCTCATCCGCCTGGACCAGGCAGCCAAGGCCCATCAAGAGTTCCCTGGGAGGAAAGCCAAAATGAGGCATCGTCCCAGACAGGGTCGGGGGTGTGTGCAGGGGGCCCTGGGGAGGAAGCGTCTTCATTCCCTTTCACAGACCCTTCTCGGGCGTGATGGGCGGCATGAGGAATAACAAGCTAGCAGCCGCTGCGTTGAAACGCCACTGCCAAGGGCTGGGAGATGGCACTCCGTGGCGTCAGGTAGTTGGTGGCAAGCTGTCTGAGTGGAGCCCCAACGCCCACCTCACCGCCCGCGTGTCCCACCCCAGGCCTCCTCATGGGCTTGAGGGACCTCTGCCCCCTCTGTGGACAGAACTCCCAGTTGGCCATGGATGAGAAGGAACCCTCTTCTCTCGGGAAAGCATCTCCTACGTGACGTCCTGTACAGAGGCTCCCAGACACCTGAGAGCTTCTCAGCCTGGGAAGGAGGACCCCGCCTCCTTGACAGGGACCCCGGCCCCCGCCTGCACCCCCAGCCACCCTCACCTCTGTGACCAGCTGCAGGTCATTCACGTAGTTCTCCTCTGTGACGATGAGCTCGTGGATGTACCCCTGTCGCTTCCTCTCAGTTGGGGTCAGCATATCCAAGAGGTGTAAGTCTGAACACCCTGCAAAACACAACCACAGGAGTGTTCAGTCCAGGCCCGGGGAGCTTCCCAGGGAAGGTTCCCCAGGGCCCTGCAGCCTCGGGCCGGGGGGACCGTCATTGTCCCCTGAAGAGATCGGTCCAAGTCCTACACCAGCACTTGTGAAGGTGAGCTGATTTGGAAATAGGGCCTCCAGATGCAATCAAATTAAGATGGAGTCACACTCCAGACTCCACAGGGCAGGCCAGTGGTTATAACTCTGTACTTCCATTGCAGGGGGCCTGGGTTCAGTCCCTGGCTGGGGAACTAAGATCAGTGCATGCTGTGTGATGTGACCAAAAAATAATTAACATTAAAAAAAAAGATGAAGTCATATTCAGTTGGGGCAGGACCTAAGTCAATATGACTGTTGATCTTGTGCACAGAGACAGACAAGGAACGCCACGTGACAGAGGCAGAGACTAGAGTGACGCGTCTACAAGCCAAGGAATGCCAGGCATTGCTGGCAGCATCAGCTCAGGGAAAGGCATGAAACACACTCTCCTCTGAAGCCTTCAGAGGAACGTGGCCCTGCCCACGCCTGTCTAGAACTAGGACAAAATTAACCTCTGTTGTTTTAAGCCCACCCAGTTTGTGGGCATCTCTTTTTGCCTTTTCATACTGTTCATAAGGTTGGAAAAGACCCTGATGCTGGGGAAGATTGAGGGCAGGAAGGGAAGGGGGCGACAGAGGATGAGATGGTTGGATGGCATCACAGACTCGATGTACATGAGTTTGAGCAGACTGGGAGACAGTGAAGAGCAGGGAGGCCTGGCGTGCTGCAGTCCATGGGGTCGTAAAGAGTCAGACACGACTGAGTGAGTGAACAAAGTTTGTGGTCATCTGTTACAGAGCCGCAGGAAGCTAACACAGACGGTGCATGCCTGCTTCAGCAGAACCGCTGAGTGTCGAGAGTGAGAAGCCATAGTGACAGCTGGCTGACGCTCCCGAGGGCTTCCTCCATGCCAGGTGCTGTCCCGGGAGCTGGATCCTGACAGCTGTGTTTAACGCTCACTTAGATCCTACAGTTATTTCCATTTTACAGATGGGGAAACTGAGCCTTCGAGAGGTTGCCTCACCCAAGCTCTGTCAGCAGGGTGATGATGGTGAAGCCAAGACAGGACCCTGACACTGTGATCAGCGCCTGGGCTCCTACTTCAGATCACTGCTGTTGGGTCCTGGCTACAGTGGGGCAGATGGTTATCTCAGGTCTGGTTTATAGAGGATGAGGTTCCCAAGGGGCCTGGGGACAGGGCCAACGTGGGCACATCCAGACACCGCTGGGCAAACTCTCCTTGACCAGGCTGCGGCCCCGCACCCACGGGACCGGGGCGGCTAGCATGCAGACAGACTGGGAACCCCGCCGGGTGCAGCCGGGGGTCCCCAGGGAGTGGGTTCTGTGGCCCTGCGGGGGGTTGGAGGTGGGGCAGGCAGGCAGAACAGGTGATGCCTGCCCTGGTTTCTACTCACTTAGCTGATTATTGGCGTTTGTCTGCTTCGAATGTTCTCAGGTTATAGCTAGAGGCTGCCCCCTGACTTGGGCACACTGGAATGTGGGGTGGGGAAGCTCGATTCTCTGGGGTACCCCCCATGCAGGTCTGGACCCACCTCTTCCAGGTCAGGATTCCCCCACCCTCCTTCTTTTTATCAAGGCTTTCTTTTTTCAATCACAGAAACCAGGTTTGTAAAGAAGGCTGGGAGGGGTCTTGGGTGTAGTTGGGGGTGAGGGCGTGGCGCCCCATTCACTCGCTGTTCTCATCCCTCCTTCTCCCACAAGGGGGCAGCGTGGGGCACAGTGTGAAACCCCACCACTGGCCACCAGTGGTTCTCAAAGTGGGGTCCCCAGGCCAGCAGCAGTACCTAAGAGCTTATGAGAAGTGCAGATTCTCAGGCTTCTGCTGAATCGACTGTGGAATCGGGGCCCAGGAGTCTGATTTAACAAGCTCTCTGGGTGACTTTTTAGGGACACTAAAGTTTAAGAGGGCTTCCCTGGAAGCTCAGACTGTAAAGACTCTGCCTGTGATGTGGGAGACCCAGGTTTGAACCCCACGTTGGGAAGATCCCCTGGAGAAGGTAATGGCAACCGACTTCAGTATTCTTGCCAAGAGAATCCCATGGTCAGAGGACCCTAGTGGGCTACAGTCCATGAGGTTGCAAAGTCAGACACAATTGAGTAACACACACATGGTTTGGGAAGCCTGCTCTGAACTCTAGTTCCTCAGCTTCCATCTTCCCCTGAGGGAGTTTCTAGGTTCATGACTGATCTAGTCCAGATGCTGGAACTAGAACATTCTGGGACGAATGACATCATAGACTTCTTGGTAAAGCTTCATTGTGCCTGAGATTGACTCCGAGTTCAGTCAATCTCGGGCACCTCCAGCTTTCAGTTTTGTCCCCTCCCCTGGCCAACTTCCCTTTCTAGAATCCTAGAGCATCTCTTCCTAGGATAGGACAATCCCAAGATGGGCAGATTGATGCTGCGAAAGCCTCAGGGATCAGCCATCATCATGTTAACACCTGCCACACCCTTCCATCCTAGACCTCATACAAAGCCACCACAGGGCAGCCAAACTACAGTTCCACAGGGCCACGGGCTGAGTATGAACCTCTGCTTAGGTCTGCAGACGCTTCTGGACCTTGAGCCCTCTGCTCAGCCACCAACTCAGCCCAGCTGTCCTTCCTGCCTCAGCACGTCATGTTTTATTTAAACAACTGCATCGACAGTGAATTCTCAGGAAGGAAGCGAGTCAGGATTGCTCCCTTGCTGGGCTCAGCTGCCCTCTGCCGAGCTGCTGCATCAGCCCCAGCTTACAGGAAGCTGAGTGATATCACCAGTTTCTTTGTCTTTCATTGAGAAAGCCATCCAAAAAACACTCCTGAGTTTGGGAGGAAAATATCTCCCTCCTGTCCTCTTCTCACCAAACTTTCCTGTCAGGGAGTCCAAGTGCCCAGCTTCAAGGTCATTTCTTGTGAAAGGATAGAATACCGCCCTTGCACTACAGAGGTGTATGCACTTCGACGAGCAGTCTCCCCTGCAATTCTCAGGACATTTCTTTCTGCAAGGGTATCAGGATCATGGTACGCACCAGTAGCTCTAAAGCTCAGCTCACACCCACTGTGCAACGCCGTTCGTAGGGATTCAAACATGAGCCTAGTAGCGGACACTGGTGAGACCAGCCACCCCAACATCCGTGTAAATCACAATTTCCCTTGGAGAATGCTAGGGTGGATCCATCCATCCCTGGTGGGTGCTGGAATCCTTACCCCCAGGAAAACATACGGATACAATGCACACAATATACAGACCCATTCTGCACAGTGTTACAGGATTCACAGATCTTCTTGAAGCTTGTTCACGGATTTCATTCTCATTCATTTGACAAATATTTACGATATCCTAACACAAGTCAATGGCAGCCCACTCCAGTACTCTTGGCTGGAAAATCCCATGGACGGAGGAGCCTGGTAGGCTGCAGTCCATGGGGTCGCTAAGAGTCGGACACGACTGAGCAACTTCACTTTCATTTTTCACTTTCCTGCATTGGAGAAGGAAATGGCAACCCACTACAGTGTTCTTGCCTGGAGAATCCCAAGGGCGGGGGAGCCTGGTGGGCTGCCGTCTATGGGGTCGCACAGAGTCGGACAGGACTGAAGTGACTTAGCAGCCACAAGTCTGGCACTGACTGTGCCGGGTGCTGGGAATTCAAGACGGAAGAGGAGAAATGCCTAACCCTCAGAACATACAGCTATGAACTCAGGGTCTTCAGCTAGGTGTAGTGCCCTCCCCAGGCTGAAGAGGGTACTCTCTCCGACAGGCTGAAGATGGTACTGCCCCCGCCCCGCGCCAGGTTGAAACTAGTACTGCCCCCCACAGGCTGAAGGTGGTACTGCCCCCCCCCCAGGCTGAAGGTGGTACTGCCCCCCACAGGCTGAAGATGGTACTGCCCCCACAGGCTGAAGGTGGTACTGCCCCCCACAGGCTGAAACTGGTACTGCTCCCCACAGACTGAAGGCAGTATTCCTCCCCACCAGGTTGAGGGTTGCACTGCACCCACCCCCAAACTCCAGGCTGGAATGAATTCTCGGTTGTCATAATGACTGGACTGAACCAGGGCAGATGACTGGTAATATATGGGACAGAAAAGGGCTCACCTCAAACGCCAATAGCACTCCACTGAGAAATGATGGCATTCCTAGAAACTGACAACTCTGCAGCAAGAATGGGGCAAGTGACCTGAGATACACAGAATGACTGAGGACCCAGACATAAGAACCAGTGAGGCAAGATGACAGGAACTGGCTTGCTTTGGATTTCAGCAATTCATTCTTCTGAATCTTCAAGTTTTACACAGTGTGGTTTGGAAGAAGCTCAGAGCCAGGAAACAGTAGGAAGTCCAGGGTGGATTTGGGCCATTGGTCTAAGAATCCCAGCTGCCGGGGCCAGTTCAGGGTGAACTGACCATCTCCTACTCATGGGGTCAGAGGGCATGAAAAGACTGTATGGCCTCCTACTCCAGGCAGCTCCAGCCTTCAGTCAACCTACCCAACAGGCCGAGAAGTTTGGGAGGTCAGTGCTGTGTGAGTCTGGTCTATTGGCCCCAACAAATCCCACCCTTCACTGCCCCCCACTACTGGCCTGCCTGGAGAGAGAGGGATGGTCCGGATGACCTCTCTAGGACCCAGAACACAATGAATAGTAAAGATTTGGGTGTGGGGTGGAGATTCATCTCAGCATTATGTGCCAACAATGCTGGCTTGGAACAGTCATTTCAGCTACTGAACCAACCTATAGGATACTGTTTTAAAAATTCTTTCTGGTGAATGCCAGACCAAGAAAACCATTTAAGACTTGAAACAGGCGCTTTGAACTCAAAAATATCCTTCCTTTGAAATTTTAATATTTAGAAAAACAAGAGAGCTTAAAAAGCAAGCCATTATTCAGAGTAGGGTAAGTGGAAAGGACATTTCAAATGAGAGGGTTTTCTTTAGGGGTGGAGGGGCATGGTCTCTCTCTTTGGGGAACCAGAATAAACATTCTGTGCTGACTTCCTTTCCCAGTGAAAAATGAGAGGGCAAAACACAGCAAGTAAATTCCATGGACATCTCAGTGTGATGGGGGGACTCTTATAACTAACTAGAATCCACTCACAGCTGAAATAATATTGCAAATGACTTCAGGCAGTTAGAAATGATCCCCAATTACAACCCACATAAAATTCCTAATCTATGTGCTGTCCCTTATAGCTTCATAGTTACACACATTTGCAGAACAGAGAGAATCATAATGCCCCCCTCCCCCCCACACCCCCCGCCTCCCAGAAAGGATTTAAGTCTGGGATACTAGAGAAAAGTATCTTACCCACAAAGATCATCTTGTCCCTTCAATGGGACACTGTTGACGGGGACAACATAATCTAAATAAATTGCTTTATTACAAAAGTAATGCATGAACACACGCTTATTGTAAACAGTTCAAAAGACACAGAAGGGTAAAAAGCGAGAGTTGCTCTCTCCAGAACCCCAATTATTCTACTTCCTTTTCCAACAGGGATCAGAATTTTTAAAACCAAACCAGGTCCTGCAGCAAGCTGGCCACAGAGCAAAGCAAACAAACAGGCCTCATTCCTGTTACGAGCAGGCCAAAATATACTATGAGACGGTCAATAAATATGCATTAAATTCCCCTTGAAGTCCAAGAGACACAGAAATAAGCAGGGCAATGTCCTTGTCCTCAAGGAAACTCACAGTTTTGGGGGAAACTTGATGTGAAAATTAAATATAAAATAGCAAGCAATAAAGAATGATCTGTAGGCTGTGCTGATGGTGGAGGCTGCAGGAACTCAGAAGTGTAGATGCTCTCTATCCTGTTAGAGGAAGGTTCTACGAGGACCTGACCATAACTGTGCCAGGTTTCTATATAGCCGGGGAGGAGGGGGCCATTATGCTGGGGAATGGGGCCGGAGTGCCAGGTAGATGCAGAGATGCTGCAGAAGATACGCGGGGGGCGAGGGGATGGTAGGAAATAGATGAAGTGGGAAGTGGATTAAAGCAGTCGTAATGCCAGAGGGATCGAGAAAAGAACAACATGGAAGCTTGGGCCCTGGTTTTTCATCCTTAAGGGAAAGGATCTATCGATATATCTGAAGACCTTCAGCCCAAATCCTCTGGTTAAATGGCCCCAGGGAATTTCCCTGGTGGTCCAGTGGTTAAGACTTTGTGGTTCCAATGCAGGGTGTGTGGGTTTGATGCCTGGTCAGGAGACAGATCCCACATGCCACATGACAAAGCCAAAAAACTTAAAATAAATAAATAAATAAATAAAAATGCTATTTGTGACCCCATGGACTATAGCCTGCCAGACTCCTCTGTCCACAGAATTCTCCAGGCAAGAATGCTGGAGTGGGTAGCTCTTCCTTTCTCCAGGGCTCGAACCCAGGACTCCCACATTGCAGGTGGATTCTTTACCATCTGAGCTACTAGGGAAGCCCACCCTCCCCACTTAAAAAAAATTAATTAAAAAAATAAATAAATGGCCCCAGGGTCAGGGGGATCCATGTTAACCTGATACCCACAGACGGCTTCTCCAGGGTTGGCCTGAGTATAGGAAGTGGAAACTCTGTGGCCTGGGTATCTCCTGCCAGGTGTGAGCTTACTCTCCTCAAGGCTACCTTGGATCCTCCCGGGAAAATGAATCTAATCTAATGTCCTCCACCTCCAGGGCACAGTGGTATGTGTGAGGCAGCCTGTCATGTAGGAAAGGCAGATGAAGCCCACAATGGATGGGTCCAAAAAGAAGACTCTGTGTCAAAGTCTTTTTTTCTCGCCCTACAGCTGATGTCTGAACCCCCCTCCTGTCTAACCTGTCCTCTTATGTACATTCAGTCTCTAAGTCACGTTCAACAATTTGTGACCCCATGGACTACAGTATACCAGGCTTCCCTGTCTTTCACTATCTCTCAGGGTTTGCTCAAATTCACGTCCATTGAGTGAGTGATGCTATCCAACCATCTCATCCTCTGTCATCCCTTTCTCCTTTTGCCTTCAATCTTTCCTAGCATGAAGGTCTTTTCCAATGAGTCAGCTCTTGGAATCAGATAGTCAAAGTATTAGAACTTCAGCGTCAGTCCTTCCAATGAACATTCAGGACTGATTTCCCTTAGGATGGACTGGTTGGATCTCCTTGCAGTTCAAGGGACTCTCAAGAGTCTTCTCCAGCATCAATTCTGTGGCGAGCGGCCTTCTTTATGGTCCAGCTCTCACATTTCCGTACATGACTACTGGAAAAACCACAGCTTTGACTGCATTTATGCATTCGCGCTATGACCGTAACTGTGCCTGATGCTGGGATTCAGTGATGAAGGAAGCAAGACAGGTGTTCGTCCTATGGGAGCCTTGGTCCTCTAGAAGCTGATCCATCTCATCCACACTCTGATCTTTGCCGACGTGCAATCATCTCGTCGAGGGCACCGTGCACCTGTCATCCACGCCTGAGATCTCAGAGTTGCAAATCCCTAAGATTGGATTCTTACAGGGGGATCTAGAGATGCCAGGTGGGCACAGAGGCCTATAGTGAGAGTTGGGGAAAATTCCACTCACTGGCACCAAAGCCCCCTGGGGTATGTCTAGCTGAAATCAGGCACCCCTCTCCAGCCAGTCCTGGGTATCCTCCACGGCCTTCGACTCAGCTGCACTCAGTCACAATCCAGAATCTTAAAAGTCCCACCGTGGTGTCCAGATAAGCTTAATTTTCTCCCAAGAAGGAGAATCCAGCTCTGTGGGCAGCTAGGCAGTTTCATGACTGTTGAGAAGCAGTGAACATCAAATTACTCTCAGGGATAAGTCATCTCTTTATTTTGCATCAAGAAGAACTTTACATTTTTTTTAATCAAAGGCATATCAGTCATGACTTTATAACTAAAGCCAGAATTCCTGGCACAGAGTCAAGTGCCCCATGGTCTGCACTTGTTAGCTCATTCCTGGACCCTTTAATGTCACCATCCTTGTTTTTCTTTTTTTCTGAGTTCCTGCTTTCAATGTGTGCCATCATGCAGTATTTTAGGGGTCCTTGGTGTTGTCGTTTAGTTGTTAAGTCAAGTCTTACCCTTTTGTGACCCCATGGATGACAGCCAGCCAGGCTCCTCTGTCCCTGGGATTTTCCAGGCAAGAATACTGGAGTAGGTTGCAATTTCCTCCTCCAGGCATCTTCCTGACCCTGGGGTCAAACCCACGTCTCCTGCATTGCCAGGTGGATTCTTTACCGCTGAGCCACCTGGGAAGCCCTTAGGGGTCCTTCCTAGCCACCGTAAGTAAACCCTTTGGGTACACAAGGCAGATTAAGGTGCTGGACAGACAAACACACTTTTATTGCAGTATGATGAAGGAGGCTGTGGTTTTGCTTAGAGGGATCTAGGAATATTTTTCAGAGGAGGAGGAATTCAAGTTGGGCTTCACTGGGCAAAAACATGGGTGGGTAGGAGTGAGGGAACGCAGAGAGGGAGCTGTCAGAGAAAACAAGGGTAAGCGTGGTGTGGTGGGGCCAGGAGGCAGGTGAGGAAGAGGGAAGCAGAGGCTGGGATGCCAAGGGGGAAGGAAAGTTAGCAGGGAAGCTACTCTGAGCCACATGGTTCGAAGCACAGTTCACGGACTCATGGAATCCTCCCCAATAATCCCATGTGGTACCTCCAGCTGGTATTCACCATTGAACAGGCAGGGAAACAGAGGCACAGAGACGTTAAGGAACTTGGCAGAGCCTCCGTTAATAAAAGGCAGAGGGAATCCGCCCCCGTGTTCTTGGTCCTGATCACTCTGCCTCTTGCCTTGGTGGAAGGGTGATGCGTCAGTCAGCCGGACTGCTGGAACAAAGATGGGGCGGCTTAGACAACAGACGTGTGTTGTCCCACAAGTCTGGAGGCTGGAAGTCCAAGATCAGGATGTGAGCAAGTCTTGGCCAGCCATCGTCTCCTGTGTCCTCACGTGGACTTCCCTCTGGGTGCCCTCATCCCTGGCGATTGTTTGTGCCCCAAAGCCCTTTTCTTATTAAGGACACCAGTCAGATTGGACGAGGGCCCATGCTGATGGCCACATCTTAATGACCCTTTAAAGGCCCCATCTCCAAATACAGTCATATTCTGAGGCATGAAGAATAAGGGTATGAGCTTCAACAAGTGCATTTTGGAGACACATTTCAGCCCCTAATAAGCGGAGAGGTATGATCCAGGGGCTTTGAATGACGGAGGGGGGCAGCTGCATTTTGTTGGGGGGGCGGTTGCTGTGTGGGCTCTCTCCAGCTGCGGGGAGCCTTCTCCTCATTGTGATGCACACGCCTCTCCTTGTTGCCGAGCACGGGCCCCAGGGTGCGGAGACTCAGCAGGTGTGGCAGGGCTCAGTTTCTCCATGGGGTGTGGAATCATCCTGGATAACCAAACCCAGGTCTCCTGCATGGCAGGTCGATTCTTAACCCCTGGACCACCACGGAAGCCCAGTGTCTGCATCTTCATCTTTGGTTAGGGAGCTCAGGAAGGTCTGGCTGTATTTTGGGAGGGTCACTGCAGCAGCTGCATGGAGGACGGAGGTGGGTCGTGGCTCTTGAGTTTGGCTGCACATCAGAATCACTGAAGAAGTGAAAGTGAAAGTCACTCAGTCGTATCTGACTCTTTTTGACCCCATGGACTGTAGCCCGCCAGGCTCCTCTGTCCATGGACTTCTCCAAGACAGAATACTGGAGTAGGTAACTGTTCCCTTCTCCAGGGGATCTTCCCAACCCAGGGATCAAACCCAGGTCTCCTGCATTGCAGGAGGATTCTTTACCAGCTGAGCTACCAGAAGCACCTAAGGAGACTTTTTTTTTTCTTTTTTTTCTAAGGAGACTTTAAAAAGCCTAGTGTCCCTGCTGTACCCCAGATCCATCAAATCCTACTGGATGGGGTGCAACCCAGGTGTCCATAACTTGAGAAGCTTTCAAGTGCTTCTGATGTGCAGCCAAGAGTGAGGACCACGCCACGAGAGGGAAGCTTGCCTGGAAACAAGGCGTCTGGTGTGGAAAGGGAATGAGATTCAGAAACCAGATCTGTCCAGGCACATGCAGGATGAGGGTGGCCACAACCGCTGGACCGAATGCAGCCCAAGGCAGGTCACTTGGGCACTTGACCAAGGAGACATGATGGCCGTGCCCACAGAATGCCATCCTCTGAGGTCATCCACACGCCAGAGCCCAGAGAACCTCTGATGCTTCGTGCCCGGAGACCACACTGCCACCACCTGACTCCAGCACCAGGGCTAGAGCTTGGAAGGTCACTCTGCTTGATGCCCTCATGTTATGGATGGGACAACGGAGTCCAGAGACAGATGAAGATCAGGAATAAAACTTCTGCCACCAGGAATAAAACTTTCTGCTCTTGCTGTCTTGGGAAATGCAGACTCAGCAGGAAATTGTGAGCTTGTAAAAGAGCGGGTCTGAGGGTGGTCCATAAACCGTGGCTCTCCCAGTCCATTCCCAGATAGCCCAGTTGAGCGGAGACTCCTGTCCTTGGAGCTGGAGACTGCTGGGGGCCGGTGGCAACCAGGCTGGGTCAAGGCAGCTGGTCTCCTCTGCAAATGACCTTGGTTGACCAGTCCCTGGGAAACCCCAGTCCAGGGGCAGCTCTGGACACCAGACCAGATCAGAGTGGTCCACGGACAGGTGGGGGACTTCTCACCGCAATGGAACTTTCTTCACAAGGGTCTAAGAACAGCCTGGTCCCCTGCGGTCTCTCCTAACTTGGCCAACTGACCCCGCCAGAACACAAGAGACCACCTGAGCCCGTGACATCTCTTGCTCATTTGTCAGCAACGGCAGAGAGGCACCCAGGTCCCTGCTTTCATGGAGCTTCCATTCTAGTGGAGGGGAGACAGAAAACCAAACACAGAATCAATACATAGTATTCAGGTTGGTATAAGACTGATGAGTAATAAGTCTCACGATTAAGAAGCTCACTGCCTGGCCTGGGGTCTTCTCCTGTGGATTTATCCTTTCAACCTTGGTGCCTCCCCAGACACAGCTGGTGCCCCGTTCTAAGCCATATGTAGTGGGGAGGCTGGACACTGGGGCGGGGGGGGGGTTCCCTCTCCCTCCAGCCTTGCTGGGAAGGAAGGAGTGAGCCTGCGGAACAGCAGGGTGGAAACAGGACTGTTCAGCCTGGACACTTCCTAAGCAAGGCACTCTTGGTGACACCCAGGTGGAGAGGTAGGTTCCACTCTCCAGTTTCTAAGCTGACAGGGAGGACGTGGTGTCACACAATACTAAATACAAAGGCAGCGACCACTGCTATTTATTCCTGTTTGTAGGTCGTCATGGGATAGGACCTGGCTCCTGAGAAGCTCAGTCTAAGGGGGGGTGTCTGTGTGTCAGTCTCCATCCACTCAATTTATGTACAACAAGTGACTGGGATTCAGCAAAGTGCTCAGACCTGGCGGGTGAGTGGCGCTGGCCAAAGCAGCAGAGAAAGAAGGCGTGGAGGCGGACAAACAGCTGGGGAAGATGTGGTGAGGGCATTCAAGCCAAGGCCCACCAGTGGCTTCAGCTTCATGCAAGAATCTTGGAGAGCGTGGTGATAGAAGGTCTGGTTATGTGAGACTCAATAGGCAAAAGGAAGGGCCGGATGATGGGAATCCATCGACTGAAGCCTGAGCACCACCTCCCACTGGACGTGCAGGTACACGGAGCCCTGGGAGGAAGAAGGAGCTCAGGGAGGTTGACTTGTGCCATCTCCAAGGCAGAGAAAGCCTCCGCATCCATGCGATCTCCCAGCCAGGATGCCACAGTGGGGACCGGTGATGAAAGCAGACCTCTCCACCACGTAATTTAGAAGTCAGATGGGATGGTCTTCCAGAGAGTCAGCTGGAAATCCACTGGGGCATCAGAAGCCTGGACTTCTGTTTTAGGGTTATCATGGTGATCCCAAAGGTGGCCGAAAGAGCTAGAAAGAACATTACACCACGAGGCGCAGGTCAGGCTGGGACTTCACCTCTTTAAGCACCAGTGTCTCCTCCCCCAGAAGGCAGAGTGGCCAGAGCCCCTGCCCCTGAAGCCCATTTTGATGTCAGAAACCTGGAAGGTTTTCAGGTTAACAGCAGCCACCTAATGATGGTCCTGTCAACAGATCAGAGAGGATGGTCCTGGTCGGGGAAGGCTGAGCACAAATGGGCAAATAGGTGCGACTAGGAGGTCCAACCAGTCCGTCCTAAAGGAGATCAGTCCTGAGTGTTCATTGGAAGGACTGATGTTGAAGCTGAAACATCAACACTTTGGCCACCTGATGTGAAGAGCTGATTCATTGGAAAAGACCCTGATGCTGGGAAAGATTGAAGGCCGGAGGAGAAGGGGATGACAGAGGATGAGATGGTTGGATGGCATCACCGACTCAATGGACATGAGTTTGGGTGAACTCCGAGAGTTGGTGATGGACAGGGAGGCCTGGCGTGCTGTGGTCCATGGGGTCACAAAGAGTCGGACTCGACTGATCGACTGAATTGAACTGAACTGAAATGAGGCAGGATCTAGGCCAGGTGAGGGCTTCGGATGGGCGAGAGAAGGAAGCAGGATCAAGCAGGGCCTTGACCGAATGCAAGATTTAGGATGTCATCCCAGGAACACTGGGACACCCCTGGACGATTTTAAGCAAAAATAGTTGCCTACGTGTGTGTGTGTTCTGACATTTATTTATTTATTTGGCTGCCTCTGGTGTTCGTTGCGTCATGCAGGAGTTTTCACCGCTGGGTCTGGACTCTCTAGTTGCAGTCCCTGGGCTCCAGAGTGCACTAGCTCAGTAATTGCAATATGTGGGCTTAGTTGCTCCAAAGCATGTGAGTTCTCAGTTCCCCTAGAAGGGATCTAACCCACATCCCCTACATTTTGAGGTGGATTCTTAACCACTGAACCACCGGGGCAGTCCCAAGTTGTTGGGTTCTCAAAATAACTCTCTGCCTATGGTATACAGAAGAGGCTGGGAGATGGGAAGTGGGGAGCAGGTTCCGGGTGGAAGATGCGCGTGTCTTGATGGAAGGAGCAGGAGAGATCCGTCAGCACTCAGGGCCTTTGCACCTGCTGTTCCTGGGGCCTAGATCGCTCTCACCCTTGAGGCTTGCACACCGACCCTCCAGGCCCTCCGATCTTCGGCCGCCTGTCGCCTCTCCAGAGAGAAGCCATGTGCTCCAACCCTGGCCTTCCGGCATGCCCAGCCCATTTCAGCCATCACCGGCTGCAATGATTCTGAAATGAGCCTGCTCCTCCTCCTGCTCCTGCAATCTTCAGGAGTGCGGGCGCCTCGTCTGCTGGGGTTCTGCTGAGCCCAGTCTCGTCATCTGGATCTGTATTCCTCAGCCAAAATTCCCCGGGAAGGAGCAGCAGAAAAGGAGCTGTCTGCTAGAAATCGCAGGCAGGCTGGTCTTCTGGGTGATATCCTGAGCCTCTGATACCGTGGCCCGGAGGGGGATGGCAGAGAGAGGACAGACAGATATCCTTCTGCCCCTTGAGGATGGGGTGTGGGTGCGAAGAAGGCTCCTGCCAGAGATCACATCGACGGAGGATTCGGACTGTGGGGTCCTTCCCACGGGGCCTCAGGACTCCAAGGTAACGCCCCAGAGAGGAGGCGGAGGGGGTCTTCTGGCTGTGCCTCCGCGCTGAGGCTGGAGGGTCAGTGAGCAGGGCAGAGGTTCCCAGGCCCAAAGATCCGGATCCTGAGAAGCACAGGGAGGCAGGAGGGAATTAACCTCCCGTCTTCAAGCGTGCTGGGGGCGACTGCTCGGGAGACGGTACCGCAGGGAAGCACCCCCCAGGGACACACATTCCTTAGCCAAGCCGCATGGTTGCTTTAAAAAAAAACATCGAGCTTCTGGCATGTTTGGGGGCTGAACGTTCCAGTCTCTGCTGGCAAGAGAACACAAGGCTGCAGAACGCAGGGATGAGGAATAAAGGACCCAGTGACTCAATGCCTGTGTGACAGGTTTATTGTGGTGCGCCGCCTGGGCCTGCCAACCAAGTCCACAGATGTGACATTTGAAAGCCGCATGCATTCCACTGGCTCTGCTGGCCTCCCCGCTGCCAACCAGCCGTGTGAAATCCGGGGCAGCTTCTCCCCCTCTGCTAGGAGGGCTGCTAAGGCTGGGGCCTGGGGCCCGGGTGTCCCTGCACGTTTAGACAGCACGGGAAGGTGTTGGGGAAAAAAAAAAAAAATTGCTGGTTTCAACATGGGTGGGCCTCCCACTGACACAGAGGGGGCCCCCGCTCTGCACACACGGGAATGAGGCAGTCTGACAGTTCTCGGGGAAGCTGTCCAAGCTCTTCTCTCTGAAACCCCCATTTGCAAAAGCATGTTTTCTGAAAAGTCTTAAAATGCACACAATCTATGGGCTGCCTGAGTTGAATACAAGAAAACAGGAAGTCAGTTAAATGCATTCCATGATTCTCACTAACCAGGCACAAATGCCTTTTCTCCCAGCAATGGTAACAACGAGGCTAATATGTACTGGGAGCTTAATATCTGCTAGGTGCTACTGTGATCTTTCCATCTGGACATGAGGAAACTGAAGCTCAAAGAGGGTTAAGTAATCTGCCCGTGACCACACAACCTGTAAGAGGCAGAGCTGGGATTTGAATACTGGCTCTGACCTGCCATCTTGTACTGCTTCCTAGCCTCTAAAAGGGCCCAGGATACAGTTTTGTGACTTTCCCATGCTCCCCTCTGCTATCTCCCCAGAGGAAAATAAAATGTTCCAGGGAATTTCCTGATGGTGCAGTGGTTAGGGTGGCTCAGTGGTAAAGAACCTGCCTGCCAATGCAGGAGAAGCGTGTTCAATCCCTGGGTCAGGAAGCTTCCCCGGAGAAGGAAATGGCAACCCATGCCAGTTTTCTAGGCTGGGAAATCCCATGGACAGAGGAGCCTGGCGGGCTATAGTCCATGGGGTCGCAAGAGTCAGACATGACTTAGTGACTGAACAATTACAACCGGTGGTTGGGACGCAGCGCTTTCATTGCCATGGACAGTTTCAACCCCTGTTTGGGGAACTAAGATCCCCTAAGCCGCACAGTGCAGCCAAGAGAAAAGAAAAGGAAAGAGAAGCAAGTTTTCCAAAATTTTAAAAGAAATGGAGTCAAATATTACACTAATCTTGTAGATAAGTTGTGTTATTACATATGGCAGCCAAGGAATGAAAATTGAGAAACTAGGTTGGTACTGAGCAAGGAGGCAAGGCTTTCTTTGGAAAATCCGCCTGCAGTTGGGGTGAGAAGGACTAGAGGTTGAGGGGGCCCGTAGCGTCTCGAGCCTGTGTGAAGGGGTTTGAATCCCTCCCTCCCACAGAGCCCCAGCCGTGGGAGGACCACAAGAGGGAAGGGGAACTGGTTCTCGATCTTTCCACAGATGCAGCCCCTGATGATGAGAAGGCGGGCGGCTCTGAGGCCCTGGCAGAGATGGGGCTGCCCTTTCTCAAAAGCACCATGTGAGAGAGGAGCAGACGGCGAATCTGGGAGCTGCCTCTGAGAATGTCACTGCAGCTCCCGGACCCTCAGCGCCCTCAGCTACAAACTGCAGGCTGGATGCCCAGTTCAGATTCCAATTTCAGCGACTAATCTACCTGCCACCACCCTGGCCGTTTCCTGTGAGGGAAAACTGGACTGCAAGAGTGGACTGGTGTGCATGAATGCACATGGCAGGGGCCGAGGGGGAAGGACAGCTTGGGCCTCGTAAGGGGAGTCACGTTCCGCGATACGGAGTGGCGTAGTGTCCTTGGTGAACAGTGGCAGCTCCTCCTCCTGGATCTGTTAGGAGAAGCCACATCTAGAAGATGCTCTGTCTCATTTTTAAAAACACTGAGAGGGTAACAGGCAGGAAGGCCAGAGGTCCCCAAGTGGCAGGAGGTAATAAACTGCACGTGGCAGATGCTTTCTTTTTTTTCCCTTCACTACACAAGATGAAAAGAGGCTTCTTTTAATTCTGTGTTAAGGACACCTGGTTCTGCCTTGAGCTAACCAATGTATTTTTCTTATGGATATGTTTTTCTTAAGCTATGTTAATGAAACTATGTATTTGCTTTGCAATTTGCCTTTCTTCAAAATGGTTCCACCTAAGACTAACTTTTTTTTCTTTTCTCAAACCTTGGGCTGATAATGGCTCAACAAACCAGTATTCCTGTCAATTATTTTATGGCGGGGGGCGGGAGGTGGGAGGTGGGATGACACACGTCATGCCATCCTATCTCAAAATTGCATATTGTGGACGAGAGGCCTGGTGAAACTCCCTGAGCCTTGAGGTGTCTCTCTTATCTGATTTCTAACAGACATAAAACACCTTGCTAAAAATGAGCAAGGGGGCACTCTTTCTGTCCCCTTCTGACGTCTGTGTCAGAACCTTTCCCTGTCTCTATTATTTTAACAAAACTTTGCTACACAAAAAGCCCCAAGTAGTCAAGCCTCGTCTCTGACCCCGGATCAAAATCCTGTCCCCCAGAGTCACGGGGGACATGCAGCACATGGCCCGCAGCAGCGACCTTTCAGCATGATGGCTGGGTCAGAAGGAAGGGGCGCCTCGTCTTCTGAGGCTCTGACACTACATGCAAGCAGACATGGGACAGCAGCCGGCAGCCTCTGCCAGCATCTCTGGCAAAGTTATAGTTGTCTGCTTGCTGGTGGTACTGTGACCAAGCTACTGACGTGGGTGTTTAACTTACGTGTAAATCACAGTCCCTCTGAGTCTGTCTGTCACACACACAGACATAGACACGCACATCCAGTCCGCTGACAATACAAAATAACATTGCTGCTGCTGCTAAGTCACTTCAGTCGTGTCTGACTCTGTGCAACCCCATAGACGGCAGCCCACCAGGCTCCCCCGTCCCTGGGATTCTCCAGGCAAGAACACTGGAGTGGGGTGCCATTGCCTTCTCCAATGCAGGAAAGTGAAAACTGAAAGTGAAGCCTCTCAGTCGAGTTCAACTCGTAGCGACCCCATGGACCGCAGCCTACCAGGCTCCTCCGTCCATGGGATTTTCCAGGCAAGAGTACTGGAGTGGGGTGCCATTGCCTTCTCCAAAATAACACTGTAGCATGCTTAACAGGAAATTGTATTGACACAACAATTTTATGGCTGATTCTCATCTTCTATAAACACCATAAAGTTTTGCGACTGAAGTTATATTTTAAAAAATGCCTGAGTTTTCAATTTAAAGAACAGAACCTTCTTAAGAGGCAATGGAAACTTCTGGAATGGAATTGCCACACACCAGGAAAACATTCTGGAAGTCTGCCTTTTATATGTGGCATTTTCTTAAAGAAAGGCCCAACAGAGGCCTGGCTGCAATGAAATATTCACATGGAGCTATCGTGATCCTTGACCTTATTGTGTTTCTCTATTCTACCAGATCCAAAATATCAGACATTTCTAAGAAAAGGCTATTTTTCTGGACAGTTTTGGAACCACTGGCAATCCATGCAGTTTCCATAAAAAATTCTCTTGGGTATTTTGGGAACGAAAAAGAATGAATAGGATTAACTTATCACTTAGCTAGAAGGGAAAATGAATATTCACTTTCTTTCAGGAGTGATTTTCACTCCGCCAGGAAGCAGGACTGACTGCGTGTCAGGCCCGTTCCCCAGCTGAGACCAGGGCTAGCACAGAGACGGGGCAATGCCCCGGCATCCCAGGCCCTCAGCCTCCAGCTCCGACCACTGATGGAACGGCTCCAGAAGCGGCCCCTGCCAAGAAGACCTGTTCTGGGGAAGCTCACGCCTAAAAGGAGGGAAGGCAGACACAGCATAGTCTCCTCTCCAGTGGGGATGGATTGTGTGAGGAGACCCTGAAGTCAGAGCTTTCCTGTTCCACTAATCCCCGGACCCACCCATTCAACAGGCATTCTTGAGCACCTACCCTACAGCATGCCTGCCTGGTTGTGTGAGTGTGTTAGGTTGAATCACATGCAATTGCTGATTTATAGGTGAGAAGAACACTGGCAAATGTTTCATATGGGTAAACCACTTCGAGGGGCTTCCTAAACTAGGGTTAGCAGGTTTTTCTTCTGGAGGCACCCGAGAAGGTGGTGGTGGTTTTTCAGTCATTAAGTTGTGTCTGACTCTGCGACCCCATGGACTAAAGCACGCCAGGCTTCCCTGTCCTCCACGATCTCCCGGAGTTTGCTCAGACTCATGTCCATTGAGTCGATGAGGCTGTCTAACCATCTCATCCTCTCAACCAGAGGAGAACTCACCAAGCATTTGTCTGTTCACCCACTAACAGGGAACGTGAGCTGGGTCTAGACCGCTGTGAGACAGGTTAGTTTTACCCTACCGATGATGTGCTGTTGCCATAGTGATCCTGCTCAGTTTGAGAGGAACTGCAGAGGACCAGTTACCACTTGCTAGGGGATCTGGGCCTGCCCATTTTTCTCCCAGAACAGGGTGGACATGCAATGACATAATACTCTAACTTTACAAGGGAATGAATCCTTCCTTTAGACTGGCTTCTCCCAGACATCGTTTTAAGCAGAGGCAGCCTGGAGGGTGGGCCACGTGGCCGCCTTCAGCTCTCTGTGGGTCCAGATCTGCACAGCAGAGGCAGCCAGACACAGAAAAGCAAGTCAGAACTGCAAAATGAAGGCCCTCTCATGTGTCCATGTGCCTCTGGGGCAAAAGTGTACCCAAAGTTCAGTTGTAAAAGTATTCACCCACAGCAGCCAGAGGGATGAGAGAGACAGGCTTTCTCCACCCTGGTGCTGGTGACATGGGGCCATGTTCACTGTGGGGGTCATCCTGTGCACTGAAGGGTCTTCAGTAGCAACCCCAGCCTCTGCGCACCAGAGGCTGTAACCTTCCTTCTCTCTGGTTGAGAAGCCCAGGTTCAGAAGGACGCTACGATCAAATGCAAACTGCATGATCTGTGAGGGGGAAAGAGCAAGATTCCTGGGGACAAACCTGTGTCAACACAGCCTAACAGGGTTGATCTGCAGACAGGGGGATGGAGAGAAAGAGTTGTGGAGAAGACTATCGTGGATTACCCACCTTGACAATTGCATCTCTGCTAGCCAGAACTCAAAGCTGGAAACAATGACTTTATACGGGTGAAGGGGGCGGGGTGGGGGGGTGGGAGGAGTTGGTCCTGGACAAGAGACAGGGGGTGGGCTGGGGGACAGTGATGGGGATCTCTCCCTGCACCTTGGGGCCCCTGTGTGACATTCCTGCCTCAAACAGCCCCTTCTCTTCCGAGCTTCATCTGGCTCCTTCTCATCCTCAGGTCTCCCTTCTAGAAAGAAGGGAGGGTTCTCTGAGCTGTCCCTGCAGCTGCACTTCCCACCCATTGGCTTTGGATGTCCTCCTCAGGGTCACCTGGCATCCTGGCACAGAATGCAGCAGCTTCTCTCCCTCTCTCTCGCTCACACACCCCCTCATATATTTATGTACATATATGCATGCAGCAGTTTGCTTTTCTCCTTGCTCCTCCCGTTAGAAAGTTAACTCCATGAGGGCAGGGACCCAGTCCTCACTGATGGAGCAGCACTCTCTGCCCCAGAACCCAGAGCAGCGTCCACACCCGGTGAGTCTCTCCCTGCAACTACCTGCTGAGCTGATGAAGGAACTCACTTTCCCACTGAATGGCAGGGGAGGGCCGATGAGCGAGGCTCCTCAACAGAATCACGCCCATGGTCTGCCACAGCCGACAGCTTCATCAGGGTGTACACTGGTCTGTTTCTGCAAATTCAACTGGAGTTTGCAAGGCAGATACAGATGGCAAACAATAGCATGGAAGATGTGAAAGTTTCACTATTTACTTACATCTGTCTGCTCAACAGACCCTTTTGTGATACACCTTTCGGGCAAATGTGTGGGGCTCTGAGTCACACTGCTCACCTGTCAATGTACATGCTGAAAGCCCGATGAGAGTTAAGCACAAAGTTGAATCGCAGTCTTTTTTTTCCCCCTATTTTTGGTTACAAAATGCAGCACGCAGGATCTTAGTTCCTTGACCAGGGATCGAACCCCTGCCCCTTGCAGTGGCAGTGTGATGTCTTAGCCACTGGACCACCAGGAAAGTCCTGGGAGTTCTATTCTTTAAAAGCGGTATTAGGAAGGGAATCTGTCGGCATGTTGATTGGGGGGGGGGGGGGGGCAGCTAGCAGGGTAAGAGCGAGGGTCCCCATGGCATCTGCGTCATAAATGGACACGTGGCAGCAGGCCACCTGCTCAGGTCTAGTCTGGCTGGTCCCCATCACCACTGCCACCTTCCGACATCAAGAACACAGAGACATTTCCGTCTAACTTTTATATGAAGAATTTAATTATCTATACACATAACTAATTCAAAAGGTTGTATTACAGTTGTTAAAGCCGCAGGTTTATATATTTATATATTTTACATTCATATCCATGACAATACTGACTCGCCAGCGAACGAGGCGGTGTCCTCGTTCTTGGCACTATGTGAGTGGAGAAGGCCCTCTACACAATGGCCAGCACAGAGTCCCCAAGGGGACAGACGTAAAAACAGAAGATCGCTACTGTTAAAAAGTCATTAGTGGAACCGCTAGGCTGTGCTTGAGGCTCCCTGCCCCCCACTCTGCTTTCTGTGCTGTGAGCAATGGCGTTTTTATTGTGAGCTTCCAACTAGTGTTTAAAGGACACACATGGCTTCAGCTACAACGTCCAACACATCAACGGACCATGAGCTCCATTTCATATTAACCTGTAGAAATGCCAGTCTAGTCAAAAATGTAAACATTGGAAATTAATTGCAGGGAGACTCCTATACATTCTTTCTTGTCAAGAAAATTCCTTGTTTGAAATAGGTCATTCCATGAAGTCACTGGAATAAAACTTGGTGTAACAGAGACTAAAGCGAGATTGTAGATACTGTTGACAGTGACAACCTCAAAGGTATAGTCTACAGATTTATGGTATGAAAATATGCAAAATTAAAAACCCCAAACAGAAAACACCAACTCAACCAGATAAATCTGAGACTGAACAAAAACACACATGCTTTCTCATGGGGCTACAAGGTCACTGTGCAAAATAAAATTAATGCAATATGATTAGAGCGTCATACAAGGTAATAGCTTTTGCCATGGAAAGAACCAATTTCATATGTACAGGATGTATTGTTACATGCTCAGCAAGGTACATCTGATACACACAAACAAGCACAAAACACCTTCTGTTTAATCGGCCTCATTCTACACGTCTTTAAAACAGATACACTGAACTCCTCTGTACTTCTACAGTAGGGGGCAACAACCCAAACTACACAATTTAGTTGCTAACACTGGACAAAATGAAAAACAAAAAATACATCAAGTCTCAGATTTATGGACATTTGGAACATTTTTTTTAATAGCACATGCAGCATTCCTTGATAGTGGGTCTTTTTGCAAAACCAAAATAGCAAAGAAGTCATTCTTTTTTTTTTTTTTTTATTAAAAGGCTAAAAGATTTATTGAAAAATAATTTGAAAACTATTGAAAGCACCTGTGCAAAGGTGGGGGGAAGTCAATTTGAGTCACTAGGAAAGCCACAAAAGGACCCACTACCCTGTGTATTTTTGTAATTTTTTGCTTCTATCTCTGCAAGTAATAACTCAACATTGTCATCACATGCAACTAAGGTAAAATGAGGTAAACTGCTCTGCAGTGAGTTCTTCTACTCAGAAGGCAGTAGGTGATCATGCTGGAAGTCACATGATCAAGGCTGCATCTCCCATCATCCCTCGGGGCAGTGATATGGGATAGTGGGTCTCTTTGAGGACTTTCAAGCCTGAGGGGGGGGTGGACAACATATGATTCCTAGAAAAAGGAGGAAAACAACACATAAGCAAAACAAAACAATGAGCAAAATTCAAGCTAGGAAAATGAGTCAGGCATGTAAAACAGCATGGTGCCAAAATGATTAAAAAGGAAAAAAAACAGAAAAGAAAAAGGGGGGGGAGGGGTGGGAGGGGACATGCTACAGAAGGAATGAATTTAAAAAACCAAAAACAAAAAACCAATGAAACGAAAACCCCACGAGATAAAAGTCTTGCATTATGAGGAAGGTCTTCAAAGAGACTGTTGCGAATGCAGCAATGGTCTAGCTAAGTTCTGCAAATAAAGCTCGGCAGAATCAGAGCAATGCTGCATGTTTCACCGTGAGACGCCAGAGAGGAGAGGCAACCGGGCGGCCGGGGCACTTACATTGCTGGCTGGGGTCCATGTCCGTGGTCAGCTTCACGTAGTTGGACGGGAAGAGCCCCACCTGCCCGTGGACTTCGCCCTTCCACCAGTCGGGGTCCTCCTTGTTGAGGACGTTGATGACCTGGCCCTTGCTGAAGGCCAGCTCGTCGTCGTTCTGAGCAGTATAGTCGTACACCCCGATCACTTGGCACACTGCGGGAGACACGCCCAGTGAGTGGTGGGGACGCAGGCTGCCTGGGGGTCTCCGCGCCTCCTGTGTCCCACCCGTTTCCTTGCCCGAAGAGGGCAGAGCTACCTGGAGGGCTCTGGGGGGCTCTGTGTACGTGTGGGCAGTGGAGGAAGCTGGAGGACTGGAAACCAAGACAACAGCAAAATCGGCAGACCTCCCTTTAGTTTCCACCCCACCTTCCTCTTGTAGGTGTTTTGCTGTCTGCAGAAAACGGTGGGGATGAGGGACAGCTACCAGGGAATCATCTCTGTCTGAGGGCGGTGATGTTCCTTCAGGATGCTGACTCAGAATGTTAGCCCATCTGCACACCCAGCTGTAGATCATGGGGACTCGACCCCAGCTCTTTTCTTTCCTTTCTGATTCTTTGTTGGATTGTTTTTTGTTGTCTGTCTGTTTGTTTTTTAAGGTGGAAGCTGATTATCAGCTGACCTCCAAAAAGTTCAACTCTTGTGTCTGACTCTTTGCGACCCCGTGGACTGTGGCCTGCCAGATTCCTCTGTCTATGGGATTTTACAGGCCAGAACACTGGATGGAGTGGGTTGCCATTTCCTTCTCCAGGGGATCTTCCCAACCCAGGGATCGAACCTGCGTCTCCCATCTCTTGTGTCTCCTGCATTGGCAGGCAGATTCTTTAACCACCAACGCCACCTGGGAAGCTCTTAGTGAAAAGGAAAATCAGTGCCTTATTCTGCTGTACTTTTGTGTCTCATAATCTTGTCTCCAGGAAGCAATTTCCACATTCAAGGACAATTTTCCTTTTCTCATTTTCCCTCAAACCTACAGGAAGTTACACTGTTTTTATTCCTGGGCATTTTTACATTTCAGAGAAGTCTGCCTAGTTAGGTGTTACCCCTGTTCATCTTTCCTGACCAACCTGTATACAAGCTCAGGCTTTAACGACGTTCCAGCTAATCTCATCCCCTCGGCAAACAATTTCTGTGGGTTTTAACCAACCTGATGAAGGGCACACCACTGGCCCTCCCCAAGGGAGAGAAGACACAGCAGGCACCACCCCCTCTGCCCACAGGAGGCCACGGCTCAAGCGCAGGGGCCCAGCTGGGGTCGGGAATCAGTCACAAAGCTGGCCAGTCCCTTCATTTCTTGCAAAGGCTGCCAAGTTTTGATCTGATTTCACTGGGGATGTACAGCATAGACATTTAGCCACAGGTTCTGGAAGGAAAAGCCTGTGTTTTCCACAAATACCACCCAAGATTCCATTAATGGCTTAAAGACCCAAAGCAGAAGTCGGCTTCCCTAACCTCACCCTCTCACATATTACCGAAGCATCTAATTTGGTCTCTTCAATCAGAAAATAGCCAACCATCTCAGCTGCAGGGCCCTCTGTTCCCTCCTGGTCCCCTTAGGAGAGCGTGTATAATATCCTGCCTATTAAGCGAAGCCCCTCGGTTCACAGGAAATGTCACAGGGGAGCTATTTCGGTCTTTTCTGAGCAGCACATGACAACCAGCAGACCCCCGTGGCCTCTCGGCTCAATCTCCTGACCTATTTAGACCCCGGCCATTTATTTTTAGGAGGCCCTTTTTGTCTCCCCCCACCCCCCAACCGCCACCCCAGCCCAAATCCCAATTTAAATAGTTGGAAGGAAATCAAGAGAAAAGTCTGGCTTCAATAGCACAGCATTCAGGGCCTCTTTAGGAAGCCAGTTCCAACAAGGACTCTGTTGTACCCAGCACAGCAAAGCCGCTTAGACATTTGGTCCTTTTGAAAAACATATTCCATATCACATTCGTGGGGTATCAGTCCCCACCCAAGTAAAAGGGGCGCTTACAGCCGATGTGAAAGACAACCTCCGCCCCTCCACGGGAGAATCGAGTGGCAGGCTACCAGAAGCACAGACCACTTTCCGCGCAGAGTGTAAGCCGCTCACCTGCTGGGAACGCTGCTGGCTTCGGTGGGTCTGTTGGAGTAATCTTGCTCGTCCCAGGGCTTAAAAGTTTGACGTAATTAGCAGGGAACCAGCCTATCTGGCGCTTTTTCCCACGTGCCTAATAATTAAAAAAATTACATTAAAACGTTTCAAAGGTTCATCCTCTTTCATGGTATAGTTTGCTTCCGAACATGGTGCGCTTATGCCAAGCTTATGCATAACTGAAAAAGAGATAACATCAATAGTAGAATCTTTGGATTACTACATTACTAAATGAAAACACCGTAGCTGAAATTCAAACTGTGGCAGCCGCTGGTCAGCAAAGCCCAGATAGTTTTCACACGGCCTGACTGCGTGGATCACACTCAGAGGACCATGAAGTGCTTACAGGCTAGAGAACCCCGCTGAGTGAATAGCTCTCAGATGTCGATTTCAGGTCGGGTAGAGGTTACGGTTTATGCCAACATTACATATGGATTTTAGGAATAATAATATGATAACGGCAGCAACATGTACTGGGAGCTTCTTAGGAGCTAGGCCTGTGTTCAACATCTATTATATGTGTACCTACACAACAATTCCAGAATACGACTCCTACTATATCCACTGCCCACTTTCACTATTCCCAGTTCTCAGATAGAAAGAGTAACACTCAGAAAGGTTAAGTGATAGTCTCAGTGTTACAGGCTAGTTAATGGCAAGCCAAGAGTCACACTCGCATCTATGATCTTCTTACGGATATTAACTGTACACATACGAGATGACAGACATGCAATATATGCAGGACACGAGGGGGCTAGGCGTGACCTTGCCTTCAAAAGCCATCAAGCCTGTGTGATAGGTGAGTCATGCTTCCCACTGTCAGTCCCTTCTCCTTCACTTTAATCTAATTCAACACAAAATCCATTCGCTGAGTGCTTACATGCTGAGAGTTGTTGGAAATGGATAGTATATGACTTGAAGGAACTTATAATAAAGTTGGTGAACCAAGACTTGTAATCCTGACATAATTCTGAGAGACAAAGACTCTAATTAGGGATGACAAGTGTCATAACTACCCTTCTGCACAGCACCAGGAGCAGAGAATTCAAAGCAATCTACAGGGCACACACGCATGCCCACCCTCTAACCTATTCCCCAAATAAGAAAATAAAACTCAGAGAAAAGGAAGCTTTCCACACCTCACCCCTACCCTCTTATCTGATTCAATTTGTCATGAAGGATACTTCTGGGTTACTTTTAGAACGTAGATCAGATTTCACTTTCTTTGTGGCCTGATAAGATTTCATGCTCTTAGCTCAAGGACTAAAGCTTTCATCTTCACACTGAACCCACCCATGGTTGAAGCCACTTTTTTAAAAGTTCCCCCATGTTAATCTATCTGGTATACACTGCATTGGGGCTCACAGCGATGCCACCATTTCCCGCATCTGTGTAGTTTCCCAGAACATAGAACTCACTGGCAACTTCCTTTTTTCTTTAAAAAATAATTTGTTATTTTTTGGCCGTGCCTCATAGCATGAAGGATCTTAATTCCCTGACCAGGAATTGAACCTGTGTCACCTACAGGGGATGTGCGGAGTCTTAACCACAGACCACCAGCTGGGACCACATTCCCAACTTCTTTATCCGTGTAGTCGCAGTAGACGAAGTCTGGTGAGAGCACCAGAAGCCCTGCTAGACAGATAACTGAGGGCTGCAAGAACCCACTCAAGACTCTTTCGTGTAAGTGAGAGGATGAAAAGATACGGTTTCTGCCCTCAAAGAGTTGATAACCTACATGAAGAAGTAAGAAACATGCATGGGAAGCTAAGTAACAGTCTTGGCATCAATACTAAATGCCAAGAGAGGCTCAGGCATTGGGCCACCATGGTTCATGGAAGATGTCGCCTTGGGTGGGACGCTCATAGAAAGCTTCTGGAAGAAGTGGGATCTGACCCGCTCTTGAGGAGGGGTGCGGGGGGGGAAGGAGGCGGGTAGGACCATGTGGGGAGATGCTATGGGCAAAGGCAGGAAGAAATCGGGGTCTGGGGGCTGCTGCTTGTTTTCAAGAGAGTAGATCACCGCCTGAGGCTGGAGCAGAGACGTCACTGTGAGTCAGACTGGCAAGACGCCTGGAAGGGCAACAGGGTGCACTTGTGAGCAGGCTGAGGAGGAGGGCCATGGGGACCCCCTTAAGTCTTCAGAACAGGGGAGTCACCTATGGGCGGGAAGGCCACTAGGCGACAACTCTCTACAGGAAACAAGACCACAAGTCTGAGGAAGGCCTCCCCCACCCAATGAAGGAAGAGAAAAAGGAGAGGGAGGGAAGCCCTGGCAGTCCAGTGGTTAGGACACAGCGCTTTCACTGCCACGGCCCTGGTTCAATTTCTGGTTGGGGAACTAATATCCCACAAGTCCTGTGGCACAGTGAAAAAAATCAGTAAATTAAAAAAAAATTTTTTTAAAGGATGAGGGGATTGGATTCCAGGACCCCAGTGGAATCCTGAACCAATAAACGGCGTCTTGTCCGTCCTGCTGGACACGGTTTTTAGTGGCTGCCCACCAGCGAGCTCCCAGGGGAAGTTCTACCTTTGGCTGCTCCAGGCTGAGCCTTCTATTCCAGCCATGATGCCTTTCTTTCGTCCACAGCTCACTCACCACTCTCCAGTGCTTCAGTTTCTAACTTTAATCTGGCCCACACGCACAGAAAGCGCTGTTATTTCTTTATTTCACCACAATGCAGATCTCTGCCTTCCTGGTCAAGGTTTACCTTGACGGACTGATGAACTGAGGACAGGTGGACACACACAGGAACTAAAACTGCTGAGCCACACAGACGTGGCTCTGACTGCAAAGGCATCACACCCCACAGCACAGCGGAGGGGAAGCTCTGCTCCTGTACTGCTGTTGACACTAAGAATGGAAGACTCCATCACGAGCGCTCTCCTTCCCACCACTCACGGTCTCAACTCAAGAATCTAACAGATACACATACATCTTCAGAAGAATCCTCAGCTCTCACATTTCTGTTCCTGGCTGCCCAAGGCTTAGGAACAAACTGGGTTTAGATAATGTGGCATCTCTCATTACACAAATGCAGGATTCAGACAGTGTGGGGGTGTCTGCACTTTGCCATGAAATAGCATCCCTTTGAAATCTTGTATACTGAAATCTGGGCAGGCGATTTTAAATAAATGGAAAAGACAGTAACCTGTAGCTCTCCTTCCCACCATCCACCGGGATTCTTTTTCCGGATCAGGATCAGCTGACCGGGGGCCAGGGTAAGCTGCTCAGGACCCGTAGCTGTGTAGGAGGCAATGACCTGTGCAATTTCTGGAAAACAAGACCAAGCATGGTATAGTGCACCGTTAAGAGTTAGGAGAAGGACAGCCACGACACAGCCACCTCCCAGGGTCACAGGCAGACATCCTCAAACCCAGTACACAGGGCCGGTTTTCTACTCCACGAAGGAGGCTCAGTGGTCTCCCGTTCCCCGCAAGGCAAAAGCAGTGCTCTGGGGCTGGACTCGCCTTCTGGTTCTGCCTGGTGTGCCCGAGGGTCCCCTCATCTCTTGGAACCCCCCAGCTTGCCCCCACAAACTCCCCACCCCCCAACCCCCCAGGATGCCAACAGTTGGGCCTCATTCATCCCCACCCGCCTTTGGCCCCCACACAAGGCTTGTTATCACATGGTCCACGGAAGGATGGTTGAGTGAATCAAAGAACTCAAGTGAAGCCATTCCACCTGCCAGGTACAGTAGAAAGACAAGTTCTGTGTTCTTGAGAAGCCGCCAGGAGCAGGCACTATACTATGACTTCTATACTATGACTTTCCTCGGCCTCTCTCTACCATCCACAAGACCATTTCCTCCGTGGCTGACATTCTAAGGGTGATCCCTGAATATCAGCTAGGGATCACGTCAATGGAAGTTTACTTCTTTTCACTGCAAGTTAAAGGAGGATCCTAGAGTCAAGAGGGGGATTTTAAGCAAAACAGCAGTTCAGCACAGAAAAAAAAAAAAAAAACCATAAACAGTTCTGTACTTTTCCTGACTGAACAGTCTCATGGGAAAAAGTCCAGCAGCACCACAGACCAGGCCCTGAAAAAGTACACTTCTCCTGGCACAGGCAGTCAACTACAAAAGGACAGACTCCTTCTCTGCCTGAATGCTGGCGCATCTGCAGCGACTGCCTTGTGAACTTCTAGAAGCAAGACGGAACACACTGTTCTATTCCTCTATACTCTCTCCCCGTTGTAACTGTTCTCGGAAGAAAGAGATGAAGACACAAGGAATGAAGTAAAGACAGAGAGAAGGAGAGAAGTAGAAGGCCCATCTCTGACGGCACTTCCTGCGTTAAGGAACATGCCCGGCCCCTCCGCCCCACCCCGACCCTGGCCTGCGATCAGCTGCCACCATGCTGGGAGCACTGGGATGTCCCGGTGCAGGCTGGCCCTGCCAGACGTGTCCCAGGGCTCAGGGAAGCCAGAGAGAGCCCGGCTCACAAACGTCTGGGCTCTCTGAGAGCCCAAGACGAGAAATCTGTGCTGGGGATGAGAACTCTCCCCCAGCACACCAAGGATTAGCTCTAGACTCCAAAAATTCGGAAAACATCCAAATTATTATTCTATTTGGCCCCGGTGTTCCCATTCCTCAAGGACCTGGCCTGCGTAGCTGGTGACCTGTCTCAATACTTTTTTCCTTTTTTTTTGAGCAGCTCGCTGGTTTCCGTGTGATGTTAAGCCCCTCTGGACTCTTTGGAGGGACCATTTAAAATGTATAGGGTTGGCCAAAAAGTTCATCCAGGTTAGCCTGTAAGATGTGGTGGAAAAACCCAAACAAACTTTTTGGCCGACCTCATAGCATACTCAGGGTTAAAACAGAGATTTGACTGGGGTGGTCTGCTATCTGAGTCGGGCTGAAATCCTACAACTACCAGAAAACGCACTTTTCCTTGTCAGGTGAGCCTGTCTGGAGGCTGAGCGCCAGGCACAGACACACAAGCCCCTCTCTCAGCACTGCGGTGACTCTCAACCTGTAATTTCTCAAGGCTGTAATAGCAAAAGGGCTCAAATGGCCTAGATGAGGAAGACAGGCCATACCAACCATATGATTTCCCAGCTGCTTCTTTCTTCTTTCATTCATGTTTCTATTAATAGAACATGTGATTTTTGTTTAAATAAATAAACTGAAACACTTTTGAGTTCAGGGGGATGACTATAATTTTGTGCCTTCACTATGTAACTGAGGAAAACTACTCAAAGGCTTCTAAATTCATGGCCCCACTGTCTGATAATACGTGAGGCTCCTCTAACCTCCTCCACTATTTACATCCTGGGACTGAATGTGCTTTCAGGAAAGGAAAAAGTGCTGGACCTAATGAGAGGAGGATTAAGTAGCAGCTGACCCCAAACCCTACAGTTCCAAGTGTGACAGCGTCCCACCATCTTGCCTGAATTATTTCTTCACACCCCAAGAGAACATTCTGCCTGGTAACGTCCCTCACACCCCATGTGTGAAGCAACAGCATTATTTCATAACCATGGATACACACTATTAATGGAGTCCAAGCAAAGGATCTATTCCGACCACTCCTGGGACAGATTCTTTAGTCTTTTCTTTTCTTTCTTTTTTTTCCAAAAAGGTTTCTGGCCCTAGTAAAAGACTGGGAGCAACTATCAATTACATTAAAAACATTGAAAAAATAATCATCAGGGTTTGTCACTTACCAGGTTTTTTTCCTAAACTCCCTGTTTTCCCAGCAGTTCCAGAGCCCTTGAAACAGAGCAGAAGGTCTCATTTGCATACTGAAGAGTTTTGGTCAAGCAACTTAAAAAACGATGAATGATGTCACGAACCCGCTTGAGCCCCTAAATTCCTTTTTTTCATTCTGGAGAGACACAGCAGCATTTTATCTCCTGACGTTACAATGTGTACCAAGGAAAACACGGGGCAAAGTAAGGACTGTAAAGCACACAGCCTTTCCTCTCTTCTTGAGAGAGAAATAAGCAGAGTAGGAGGCACTGCACAGACCCCCCAGGGCCCGGGCACTGACTGTATGTAACGAGAGTGTGGTCTGTCCCTGGGGTAAACCAAACAGCGGCTGCCCCGCCAGGAAGGCTGTCGGTCTACATCCTAAACTCAAGCTCATGTTTGAGGTCCAAATGGTTAATCATTAAACATTTCACAGGCAAAAAAGTACAGAGGTTACAGTAGACATCCATGAGCTCAACACCCCAATTGAGTACGTGACTATATTAACATTTTAGTACATCTGCTTTAGGGCTTTCTTTTTTTTTTAAAGAAGGAAAACAGGACGGTGGCGATTCAAACCCCCCTGCCCCCATTCTATTATCCAGAGAGGTGGCCACTCTCTCCTGTGAGTCCTTTCTACCCAAACTTTACACTCTTTAAACGCTAAAATTTTTCTTTTAATGCTGGACACATAGCGCATAGAAGCAGACCACTTTTTCCCCAACTACTAAGTGTTCCAAAAGTGCTCTAGGGTTGAATTCCTTCATGAATACTCATGGAATTTTAAACTAGCTGAGCAAGCCAAGCCGGCAGAGAGTTGGCTGGGACGGGGGCCAGGCCGTAATCTGTCGTTACAAAGTGCTTTATTCCGAATTAATTTTCACTCGTGTGTCACTATCTTCCAGTAAATTAAGTATTCCAATTAAAATAGAACAAAACGAAAGGCTTAATTAACTAAATGAGAGTAACTGTAAAATAAAAATATGTAATTTATCTACCAGGAACACAACTTCTCATTGTCCCTTTATTTATACTGAAATTCAATAACCATCTAGCAGGGAAAGTTTGAATTAAAATGTTTACTCTGATTATGTTTTCTATATTAACAAAGATATATGTATAATACCCATCTCCCTCGGAATTATCATAGGCTGCGTATCAACATGAAGGCATACTAACGCTACAAAATTCCAAACGGCCAGTTAATTTCCCATCACAGGCTTATAATATGCTCTCTCTATTCCATAAAAAGAACAAAGTGATTGGCAACCCATTGATGGAGTTCCAGCCACATTAATGTGCTCCCTTTTAAACACCGCAGCCAGCACTTAAGCTGAGACAGATTCAGATGGCCATGTCTGGCTCTGGCACTTCTCAAGAATGCAGCAGAAAAGCTGATCCAGGTGACTTGCCCCAGTCCTGCTCATGCAGAGAAGGGAAGTAGGCTTAGGACAAACTCCTCTCTGCATCCACGGGTCAACTCTGGTATCTGAGGCTCGGTCTGGTTTTTAAGTTTGGCAGGATATTGACTTGTGCACTGAATTCTTTGTCCAAGTAGGATGAAAGATTTTTTTTTTAATTTTTTCATTATTGTGAGATAATGTAGCTCAATGTTTGCCCCAAAATCGTTAGCACTGCTAGTTCTTTGGTGGCTGATAATTTAAGATAGCAACTAAGAAAGCACTTTACAACTCAACTTACCTTTAGAAAACGTCACAGTGCATTTTTTCTAAACTTACTGACTTGGGATGGTTTGGGTAGAAAACTCAAGTTTATTAAAGGATAATACAAGTAATGGCTTTGGTGTTTAATTGAGCTCAAATGTAAAGCCACTTTAAGAGTTTCTGTGCATGGGAGCAGAAATTGAGTTTAGTTTGTAATGTTTTCCCTCTGCTCTCCTAAAATATCATCTCCACAGTTCTTACTGGATCTAACTAACTGGTCTGGAGAAGAGTTGAATTTTCCCTCTCCAGGTCTTCAGAGGACAATACAATGACTGTCTTACAGAAAAGAAGTATTTTCATTCCAGCTTCTGCCAAATTCTCCAAGGGGAAGCAGACTTTTGCAAAGCCCTCCAGGGGAATTTCAGCAAGCTGCTCTTAAGACCAAAGCAAGGGAAAACAAAAAACCCCCAAACAACAATAATACTCCCTAAAAAAAAAAAAAGGAAAAAAAAGCCAAAACAAAAGCTAATAAAAATCTCAAGCAAATACAACTAATCCAGGGAATTGCAGGGAAGCAGAGAAGGCAGACTGAAGGTGGAATCACCACAGTTTACCACCAGGCCCAGCCTTGCTCCCCAAGTAGCTGCGGGTCTGTTAAAGGACTACATTTATAACCTGAAATTTCCACCAACTTGAAATTGGCCACTCGGAGATGGGCTCCCATATGCCAGTAGGCCCATGTCACTATTTCATTAATTCTGTATCATCTCAGGACATTTTATGCGACTAAATTTTTAGGGCCCCATTAACAACAGCTGGGAGCCACTTCCAATTTGTAAGCATTGACAATAAACTGAGTCTCTGCTCAATCTCTGATCAGGAGATACTAAGGCCTGGCCAAAGGCCTTAGTGAAATCTTGGGTCTTGCTATTGTATACGTAAAAATATAAGTTCTAGCAGTAAACACCATTTATATACAAATTGTAAATTTATCCAACTAACTTTTTGAAATAATTCCAAGGAACTGGAGCTGCTGGGAATAAGGATATCCAAAATTTAGTTCTGAGTACAACCTGTAATAGATTTCCCCCTACTACATAAACGGGTGGCTTCCCTGATAGCTCAGTTGGTAAAGAATCTGCCTGCAATGCAGAAGATCCCAGTTCTATTCCTGGAAGATCCCCTGGAGAATGGAAAGGCTACCCACTCCAATATTCTGGCCTGGAGAATTCCATGGACTGTATAGTCCAGGAAGTCGCAAAGAGCTGGATACGACTGAGCAACTTTCACTTTCACTTTTCATATAGATGGGACTTCATCAGTCTTGCATTTATGTGGGTCTATTTCCTAAAACTTTATAAATGCTATTAATATATTTTTAACCTTTGGTAATATGATATTACAAAGTAGTTGCTTTTCTTCTGGTACTGTTCAACTCAGTCATCTTCACATATGCTCAATCCTCATAATCACTTGTGTTTTTTCATTTTCTTCTGTCCTCTCTTCCCCTGCACATACATATCAATGTGTTTGTTACAGATTTCTAAGAACTCATTTATCACTAAGGATGTTAACCACCTGTTATGCAATGCAAATGAGATACCATATTTTATTGCTTTCAGTTCACTATGGTGTTTTATATTTTGGCTGTGTATTCAAGTATAATCATGTTGTGTCTCATGAAAGATAAACAAATTCTAAAAACTTTCTACCACCCAATATTCTGGGGCTAGTATCACCAAAACACATTTGTTTACATGGGGGAAATACTGCTGTGTATCCCAGATCAGTGACCATGGAGACTTAATCAAGAACATTTACTCTAAATCCTAAGTCAGTTACATCCAGGAACATACGGGAATCCTGAACATTGTCCCAGCTGACACAGACCAGCCTCATTCAGGGCAGCCTCCACCGAGCCCCGGGGGGTTCTTTTGCTTCTGGGAAGCCCAGGCTGACCCTGCGGCACCACTAGGCAAGTTGAAACAATGACACCTCACACTGTTTGCAGTCACGTTCCAGACCTCAGCAAGACCCAACAACGATGTTCCACCAGCAAACCTCATGACTCCCTGAAGAGAGAGTCAGCGCGCAGAAGGGGAGAGGGAAGAGTTAACGTGGTTTACCTCTGCATCTTTAAGCCTCACATAGTTAGAAGGGAAGACGCCGGACTTGTCGCCCACCGCTCCTGTCCACCAGTCACCATCTTTCTTGGTAACCAAAATCACATCCCCTTGCTGAAAGGTTAAATCGCCTTGCTCAGAACTCTCGTAAGTGTACATGGCAATAAATTCTGGTGGGGAGAAATATTGAGATACGAAGAGAGCTTGATTGTTTACAGAAATCCCAGACAACTTTGCAAAAGCAAGTTTATGAATAAGGACATTAGGATAAGGTCCAGTCAGGAGAAAGCCTAGTCATAGATAAAATACAGAGTTGCAGAACCCCCTGGGCTCCAAATTCACAAACTTGCACATAAAATTCAGTAATTGCAGCCAGGGAGACAATTCCTGTGAAGACCCAGCCCCAGAAACAACAACAACAACAACAAAAAAAAAAACCCCTGCATGTCCACCCAATAACAGTACAGAGTGATCTCTGACTTAAGACCATGTTCTTTTTTACGTGGCATTTTTATATTTACTTTTTTCGCCTTCAGGATTTAAAAAAAAATAAAGTGCAGTTGATTTACAATGTTGTTAACTCCTGCTGTACAACAAAGTGATTTGGTTACACATACACACACCTGTTCTTAAATGTTTGCTTTGAATTAACATTTACTGAGTGCCTAGGTGTGATGAGCACAGTGTTAGAGGCACCGACATGCCGGCCCTCGGCAAGCTCATCAAAGATCTCTAATTCACTTTTTGTAATTCAGTATTTGAAGCTCATCAAATATCTGTAATTCACCAAGTCACCATTTTAGAAAACTTTTAGATGTGGTATATCCTTTATATAAATTAAATAAGACATCTTTCAAAGTGCTCGCTGAAAACCTAAGTCCTTCTGTGCCATATTACACAGATGGCAGAAGCTGTTAGGACATACAATTTTAAATATATATTATTTAGCTAAAAATGGACATCTACTTGTCATAGGAACAGGTAAAACGGGCTGCTGATAAAAGTAGTATCTACCCAATCCCAGAAAATAATCACGCCTTTCTGAACAAGATAAAAAGACAAATCAAAGTTTCTTACATGTTATTATTCATGTAATTTAGCCTTAAAGGACCAGAATTAAAGTTCTTTACTGTCTTGAAGGTGAAGGCTGTGCATTCCAGAGGAAATTTTTCTTCTATAAACCCCTGATTTTACTAAGGCTTAGAAACCAAGTCATAATCTCAGAAAGATCACTTGACAGAAAATTCTAGACACTATACTAGGTACAAAATAAAAGATTTCTAGAAAGATGAACATACATTTCCTGTTTCCACTTTTTCTCCATTTTATCCCAGGTTTTTGTATATTTTTTAAAAAGCAATTAAAAAAACAACAAAGTTTACCCAAAATGTTTGTTTTATGATAGATGGTGTGTTTCTAAATTTCTTGCAGGGCTTAATGTCAATTAATAGGCAGAGATTTAGTCTGGAGGACTCCACTGGCTAATTATAAGTACCTTTGCAGGAGGCACTAATGGAAACTAAAATAAACACTAGCAAATACAAACTATCCTGATGCTTATGGTAATGCGGGCAGCTCTCCAAGGGGCCATTTCAGTCTCAGCTGAGGCCAGCAGACCCCCGACATACAAGGTCATCCAAACGCGCTAGGGAGAACAGAAGCCTCTTTGTCTTTAGCCCTCCAGCACTGCTGACACACACCTCCACCGTTAAAACTGGCAAAAGGATTTCCCGCACAAGGAAATCAAAGTTTGGCAGCTTGAATAAGGACACTGCTTTTTCATTAATATATTCCTTTCTCTGATTTCTCACTATTTTGACCCTTCCCTTTTTATTTTGTTCTGTTACTTGTTCCTTAGCTCATGTTTGGCCATTTAAGTTTGGATCCTTGGCCATCAGTCCTTTTCCCAGTGATTCCTGCACTTAAAAGTCACTTTCTTAAAAACGGATCCAAACTTTGAAGTCACTTTTGAAATGCTTAAGAAACATCAGAAACATGAACTCTGGCTGAACTTCACACTGCAGTAGCAGATACCAAGGAGACTGGAAAGACTGTGGCTTTACAAGCCCCGCGTGTACACGGGCATCTGTGAGGACCTTCAGGATTCAATGACAATGGAGAGACGGGAGGATGGATGGGGGCTCCTCACCACTCAGAGCCTCCTCATCGGACATGTAACACAGGGCACTGGCCATTCCCAAGCCCATATTTTACAAGCTACCCAAACTGACCATGTATTTAATTTGGTTTCTGGTGTCTCAGCTGGTAAAGAACCCGCCTGCAATGCGGGAGACCTGGGTTCGATCCCTGGGTTGGGAAGATGCTCTGGAGAAGGGAAAGGCTACCCACTCCAGTATGCTGGCCTGGAGAATTTCACGGATTGTATAGTCCAAGGGGCTGCAAAGAGTCAGACACGACTAGTTGCCTGAATCACTGGTTACTTTCAATCTGATTACATTTAATACAGTATTTATAAACAGGTCCCTAATATATATAAGTGCCTTTTCCTAGAATATCAGATGCCACTGTCCTCCCACACCCTTCCAGAAAGCCAGCGATCTTTCCTAATATTTCTAATACTGAAATCATTGTAAAATGGATGTAATAAACGAGATTAGACATATAACTCTCTGCTGAGAGAGATTAGACATATAACCCTCTGCTGTTGCCCAAGTTAAGGATGTGGGTGGTTCATCTGTGACCTACTTGTGGAGGCCTCTACCTGTTTCAAAACAAAGCGACATTCATCAACACTATTGTCAGATGAGAAAGCTCACTGCTCTAAGTGGCTCCATCAATAATCTAGGAACTGAAGCAAAAAGGAAATACAAGTAGCAGACACTTACTGACCTTTATTCTAAAAGCTTGTCCTCTTGTTTCATGATTCCCATAATAATTTGCTACCTCAAGTGGTGACTATTACCTTCCTTTTACAGATGAGAGAGCTGAGGCATGACTAAAATCATTTGGTCACTAGGTGAGAGAGCCAGGATGCAAACTCCGGCACCCCACTGGGACTCAGCGGGTGTGGCCCGCTGGATCGGGCAGGGGGAGGCAGGCACCATGATTTGCCTGACACAACGCTGACTACACGTGCTGTGTTTAAAAGAGCTTTGGCCCTGTTCTCCTAACAGCGGCTATAAAGTCATTAGGATGACAAAAATGTATGAAGAGAACTATCCTAATGATTGTTTCGGTGGGCTTGGCAAAAACTGGATACAATTAAAAATAGCGGATTTATTTAGTGATGATGAAGTTTTTTATAGTTATACCTATAAACTAAAAAAAATTTTTTACTTCAGAAATTCCTCTTGAAAAAGTAACTTTGTCACTATTTGAAACATCATTAAACTTTAGCCCTTGCTTTAATAACTCTATTTTTCATAAAGTAAAGTTTCTAAAGAATAGAAGTCTCATAATGGCAAACAAACTAAAGATTCTACAAGTATTCAAGGAAACAATGAAACACCACTACAAAACAGGTTAGACATCTGTTCTTAACAAACACTGTTCCTACTTCCAACACGGAAAACCTGTCTGACTCGGGTCATGCTCACTCTTCAATTAGTACTCCGATAATGGCTAGACCAGATGTAGGAAAGACCTGAGATTTTTGCCACTAGAGCCTGAATTATGTAGGTTTTGTTCATTGTTAAACTTATGCCATATACTGGCATATATTGGGTGGGCCAAAAAGTTCATTCATATTTTTCCATATGCTCTTATAAAAACCCAAACAAACTTTTTGGTCAACCCAATATAATCCAAAAGATGGTGTCATGCAGTAAAGATGGGGGAAACAAAGCAATTAATTACTTGTGTAAGAAACACTCAAAATAAAATTTTTAGTCCTAAATAATCTGTTGTGGTTATTTCCATGGAACACAGAAATGACACTTCTGTTTCATTTGGGTACAAATGGCACTGATGCTACTGTGACAGCTTTACTGAATGGCCCAGTTATGTCCTTAAACCAAAATACTTATCTGTAAGTCAGAAAAATAGCAAGCATCACAAATAGGCTACAGAGATGCTCAGAGACCTTGATCCTTAGTGACTCTGATGGGCCTCTTTCAAGAATCAAAGGGCTTTTAATTGAACATCATTAGAAGATTCTGTTTCTATGAGCAATATATCTGATCGTATTTTGAAAAGTCCCCGTAAAGTACTGTGACTTTGTAAGGAGCTAAACCTCATTTTACCTCCAGGTTTAATATAATGAACATAAATTAAGGCAGACTCTTTAAACATGAAATCCAACCTCGTTTTCAATGTTCACTGTTTGTATTACATAATCGCCTCCACCGTCTAAAGATCTTAATTTCACTCAGGTTCTCACCTTCTCCTGACACGGCTGGCTTGGCTGCTGGGGAAGCTACCCTCTTCAGACTTGCGGGACTTTCTGAGGAACCAGAATCCATGCTGGAAGAAGGGGGGGAAGTATTTGAAATTTACTTTTCATCCTCAAAGAAAACAGTACAAATAACAATGATGCTTTCTTTATAAAACTGCTTAACATTTATAACTATTTTTTTTAAAAAGTATTTATTTGTCCAGGTCTTGGTTGTAGCATGTGGGATCTAGTTCCCTGACTTGGGATCAAACCTGGGCCCCCTGCATCGGGAGTCTGGAGAACTGGCCAATGGACCATCAAGGAAGGCCCCATTTCACATTTAAAACATTGATAATCTAGAGCTGAAATAGATGCACTTTGCTAAGTCAAAACACATCACAAAGGGCCATGGCGGCCTTACTCTAAGCTCTCTCACTCTTCTAATAATTTCCCCCAATTCTTTGGGCTTCTAAATATTTGTGGCTATCTGGCACAGTACTGAAAGTGAAGTGAAAGTGAAAATCGCTCAGTTGTGTCCGACTCTTTGTGACCCCATGGACTATGCAGTCCATGGAATTCTCTAGGCCAGAATACTGCAGTGGGTAGCCTTTCGCTTCTCCAAGGGATCTTCCCAACCCAGGGATCAAACCTAGGTCTCCCGCATTGCAAGGGGATTCTTTACCAGCTGAGCCACAGGGAAGCCCAAGAATACTGGAATGGGTAGCCTATCCCTTCTATAGCGGATCTTCCTGACCCAGGAATTGAACCGGGGTCTCCTGCAGGAGAATTGCAGGTAGATTCTTTACCAACTGAGCTACAATAAGCATAAAGAGGAACAGAATTGCCAAGAAACCCACAAGACTGTCCCAGGTCTCAGGGTAGAATTCCCTCTTGCAAAAGTCAATGAAAAACAAGATATACAGGCTTCTGAGCGAGGAACAAATGACCATCATCTGCAAGGGGCTCTCTTCTATTGACACATACCCTAACTTCTGCAGTGAAAAGACCCAGAAGACAAAACGAAACGGCAACTCCTACCTATGAATCCTAACTAGCACAAACAACAGTTTCGTGCTGAACACAGCATTCACCGTGGAAGCAGATGAGCACAGGCATACCTTGTCGATTTCCTTACGGGCCCTGAAATGAGTTTCACGTAGGACTTGGGGAACCAACCCTTCTGGCCTTGCACTTCTCCAAACCACCACATGTCTTGCTGCTCCAGTACGGTGATGACATCATTTTTGTTAAAATTTAAATGGTTGTCTTTCTTGGCTCTCCACGGATACAGGGCTTGTGCCTGTAGCCCCTCCACCTTTTCACCCTTGTGTGGAAGAACATAAAGGACCTCTCGTGACTTTGTGATCTGTTATCAGTTCAGCTGACGCGAACACCATCACCACCCCTCCGATGGGTACATGCGGGTGCATGTGCAACCACAGAAGACGCCCCCCCCCCGCCTCCTCCCCCCCGCTACCCCCACACCCCGGCAGCGCAGCATGGCTGCCACATGCCCCCTGGTTCTCAATAGCTGTTTCCTTCCCAAAGTGGAGGTGAAAACCTGCCAGCCCGTTCACAAAGCCATGGCAGGCCCATCTAGAAGTCTCTATTTAAACCATCTAGGAGATCATATTTATTCTGTTGCACCTGGCTGAATGCCTTTCTATTTTGGTTCCATTTTTAACTCTCAAGTTGCCCAGGGCAATCCCATTCCTGCCAGTTTCCAACTGGATTTGGATGTTTAGTGAAGGATTAATACCGGAGCAGAAACCTTCTGAAAGCTCAAGTACATCATATCTTAGTTTAGGTGGACACAGGGAAACAGGTCTTGGGTTGGGTTTGGTTTGTCTTAGTTCCTTTTTAGAGAAACAGGGCTTGGGCAAGCATAAACCCTCTGTAATCCCATGTACTATAGAGCTATATGCAAACTCTGTATGAAGATGAAGGCCATCTCTGCCTCCCAAAATAATCCAGGTTAAAATACTTTATTAAGCAGAAAGCACAATAAAAATGCGCAGTAGGACATGACCAAGGAACTCAAAATTAATGAAGAAGAAAGAGACACAAACAACTATGTCTACCACTGGGCAGAAGGAAATATGCTAAAAAGAGGTTGCAACTATTCATGGTGGGAACGGACAGAAAAGAGGAATGAAAGCTGCCTGCAGGCAACAGGGCGAGTTTCACAGAGGTGGCAGTGTTTGAGCTGGGCCTTGAAGGACAAGAAGGATTTTGATAGCTAGGGCTTCGGGGGGAGAGAACTCCAGGTGGAGGGCACGACCGTGCGATGCTTTCCTGCCAAGGTTCGAGGAGGAGGAGCAGGATCCGGGGGTGCGTGTGGCCTAGTCTCATGGAGGGGTGCAATAGGAGATGAGGCTGGAAAAGGCAGGGGGAGGCATTTATTATCTCTTAAAAGACTATCACATAAAACTATCACAGTATCTTAAGACAATACTATTATAAAAAAAATACATCAACTTTCAATTATGTATGTATTAATAAATGGATAAGAACAAGGGATAAAGCCCAAGGACAGCTCATTCAGAACCCACCTGGACTTGCCTTCAGAAGATACTTATTTTCATAATGACATTTAACTCTGATTATGCCTGATAAGCAGAGAATTTATGATATATCGAAGAGTTTCGGCTTTCATGCTGGCAACTTCCAAATCCTGGTCTCCGTGGGTTTTCGTCTTCTGAGACCCATGACATCCCCATTTCCTTCCATCTCAACTGTCCACTTGGTCCAGTCTTCACAACAGAGGAGGGTTCTCTGGATTGCAAACACCCTGAGGACCACTGCGTCTCCACCTCCCGTTTCTCCGGTTGTGTTCACAGTGCACCTCCCACCGGAGCCGCGGAGTTCATCGCTTCTGTGTCCCCTAATCCTCTCTGGCATTTCCATTTCGTCTCTGCCATTTCACCTGGGCCCTCTCTGGTATCTCGTAACCTCTCACCCTGAGACATCTTGGCTGCACCTGCCCTGTCTCCATCATCCCACATGGAGAACCTGGAATCAGGGAGAACACAGACTCTGGGTTCAGAGCCCGAGTCTGTCACTCACTAACTGTGTGACCCAAAACAACTGTTCACTCTCTCAGTTCATGCCTCTCAACTGTTCACTCTCTCAGTTGAGGCCTCAGTTTCCACATCTCTAAAACACAGACACTTTCTTCAAGAAAATTTAATAAGCTCTATCTGCAGAGTTGCTATGAGAGTAATCATTGTAACAGGAGTAGCTTCTATTACTATCAATTCTTCCCAACTATACAGTATTGCTGGAGAAAGCCAAGACAACTTGTGATGACAAGTCACAGACTCAGGTTAAATTCAGCCAAGTCACGCTTCATCCTTCTTTGCTCAAATCCTATTCTGCATGCCCCGCAGGCCCTGGGGGCCCCTCCCGAGAAAGCTGCCTGGAAACACGACCTCAACTTCTTTCCCTCTTTCTCCAACCTCTCTGCACCCTTTCTCTCCCAGGAAAAAAAAAGCAGCCTGTGTTTTCTCTGCTTTTAATGCTGTTTCCCCTTAGATGCTCAACCTTTCAGTCCCTTTCTCACTGTCCCTCTATCCTTTCACCAGACCTTCCCATTTTCCCATCTATCCTTTTCTCTGTATCCCTCTGCAATCCGCAGTATCCTCCTCTTTCCCGGATCACAAATACGCGCCGCCCGCCTCTTTGCCTGGACCATCGCCTTTTGTGATGTAAGAACCACCACGGCCCGCTGTTCTCCTGGTCCTGCGGTCTCCTCCTCCACCGGAGTCACCACTCTGAGCGTGCCACGTGCGCTACCTGCTGAGCTGGACAGACGCAAAGGCAAACAGCGCAGCTCCCGTGCAGAGCCGCCCTCCTGTCCAGGGCAGAGAAGACACACACTGCACGCAGCTTCCCTCCTCCCCCTGCGCCCTCGCTCCTCTGAAGCGCCCACTCCACTTCCTGAGAACTGATCTGTGTTCCCATTTCCCAAGACAGGAAGGCCTGACTGTCTCACTCTCACCTGGCAATCAACACGTCGAAAACCCAGCTCCTTCCTCTCACTAAAAGTCAATTTCTCTTTCTGCCTGACTTGTTC